>NW_003303256.1:4454-10128 GCF_000142945.1 Phytophthora infestans T30-4 | reverse complement strand
CGATTGCTGCCTCACTACAAGAGACATTAGAGCTTACGACGATGGGCACAGTCAAATATCTTATAGGAGGCGAGATCCTGATTGACCGACCGCGCCGGCAGATTGTGTACTACCAGAAGCATTACGTGCTGGAGGTGTTGAATAGTTGTCATATGGAGAACTGTGATGGCTGCGCTACACCAGAAGCTACAATGCCCTCAAAAACAGACGTGTCTGCTTCGAAGGCGTATCTTCCCTACAGAGAGCTATTGGGTGTTCTCCAGTACCTCGTTAGTGCATCGAGACCTGCTCATGCTACCCGACACCTGGGCAAGTATCTTGCGAGATACGATCATCTGCCCTATGCACAAGCCAAGCGGGTGTTGCATTACCTGAAGAGACGTGTGCCTTTGGACTAGTGATGAATGTGAAGCTACCGCCTGACGTGCAAGCTAGTAACTACTCCGATGCTGATTATGCGATCGCCACTGTAGATCGACGGAGTATCAGTGGCTCCATAACCATGCTTGACGCCAACGTCATCTCCTACGCATCTCGTAAACAGGAAATTAACGCGCTCCGTACCTGTGAAGCAAAGAACGTTGCGATGGCAGAGGCGACCAAGGTCTTGTTGTGGCTTGCTGTCCTATGCAATGCGTTGAGCTGGAGGCATCCATATTCAAACTACTAGGAGACAACCAAGGAGCCGTTGCCGTAACTGCGAAACTATGCAAACATTCGGAATTGAAACATATCGACAGCAAGTACCACATGAGCAGACGCCACGTGGAGTTGAACCCAACTTACAGCACGACACTATGATATGGTGGCCGATATCATGCCAAAAGCGCTTACAGTGGTGAAATTCACACACTTTCGCAAGTGTGTGAATTTTTACTGGGTCTGGAAACTGCGCAGCAAATCTGGCCACTTGTTCCTGGTTGATCTGCCTAGCTGCCGATACCAGTTCCTGGCTGGCCCCGCTAGCAGATCCGCAAAGGTCAGACACTTCTCAACATCCGGCGCTTGATCTCTCATGAGGGCCGACTTGACTTTGCTGATCCATGTTCTCGCTCGGTCCTCATCTTGATCCTTGCCCGTGAACTCCTTCAGATCCGATATGGCTGAGATCCGTACCCTCTGGATCATGGACGATCCACCTGCCCCGGCTGTGGCCGTTGCTACCCAGTCATTGATGACGACGCTCCGTCGCACCCAAAGAGCGCCGAACCGAAGTCGGCCCGCGAGGAGCGCTTCGCAGCGCAATCTTGGGAAGCGCTACGCAAATCCGGCATCCAGTCTACGAGTCCGCCCGCAAAGATGAAGATGTCTTTCCGGATAAGATCTGAGATACCAACTGACCGAGGAATTCGCCACGAGATTGATCTCGTGCCCGGCTCGAAGTATTGTGTGACGCGGCAGTGGCTGCTCCCGCGAGATCAGGTCCAAGCTATCAATGACATCTTCACGAGCCGCCGCAAGGCGGGTCATGTGCGTGAGAGCACATCGCCGCACTCCAGTCCGACATTCTGTGTGAAGAAAGCCACGGGTGGGTGGCGCATCGTCCATGCCTTCAACAAGCTGAGCATTCACTTCGAGCGACGCCGAATAGGCGTCGGTGATCAGGCAGACCTGTTCGATTTCATCGTCCTTGAGGCTGCGAAGGAAGTTCTTCCAGGAGAGACCTGGAAGTCGAGTGATCGACTGCGCCTCTCGAGGTATGTTTTCAAGCTCGAGCGTTCGTCGGCGACCGGAGGTACTTTTGACATACTCAAGCACGCAGACCGACTCCGTCGGTGAGCTGTCACTGGGTACGGGCTCTCGGCGGGGTTTCAGCCGACGCCGCTTCGACTTCCTTTTTCGCCGCCTCGAGTGCGAACTCGAGGATGATGAGTCGCTCCCGCTGGACGAGATGTCACTCCCCTCTAGAAGGAGCCCTTGCTCGACCGCGGTAGTGTTCAGCGGGAGCGCCAACTGCTCGACCACCGGCTCAATTGACGGGAGCCCCTGCTCGGCTGCCATCTCGTTCGTTTGCGGGAGCCCCTGCTCGACTGCCAGTTGGTCTTCATCCCCGCGTCGCCGCGGGGATTCGTCAGCTAACAGCACTGCGAAAGTAGTGCAGAGAGGACCTTCGCTCACTCTGTGCACAACGTGCGTCGTGGATGACCGGTAACGTGAGGCCAATCCTTCTGGACGATTAGGCGGTGCGTGAATACCTCGCGCACGTCATAATCGCTGCGACGCTTGACCGTCCGGGTCAGCCAGGTTGATAGCGCGTCAACCCCAGCATACCCAGGATGCAGTCAAATGCGTAATTTATCTTAATGACGAGAAAGTCGTCGTTGCTTCGGAAACCGCCGAACGTGTACGGAAATGTAATCTCGCGCCGCGTACCGCGGCGTGAATTCCCATCGGCCAACTTGACGGCGACCTCCCCTCTACCTTTGCGGACAGTGAAGTCTGACGGGAGTACTGACAAGCACGACGCGCGGAAGAAGTTGCTGGTCGCTCCTAAGTCAAGGAGTGCTTGGAGTGGTTGCCGGGCGCCGACGATATGACAATGATCAATCTTAAATCGCTCGGCGTGGTGATGGCACGAAAGTGTGCATGCAGCACAGCAGGGCTAGGAGGTTGGGTTGCCACCGGGGGACTCGGACCTCCATTCCAGCCAGTAGGGCACCCCGCACCTACTGACCCTGATCGTTTTTTGGCTGGTCAGAACTCACGGGCTCGGTATCGACATACGAAAGCACAGGAGCTGGCGCGCGGCACTCCGCCGCGCGATGACCGACCTTCCGGCAACGAAAGCAGGTGAGAGAACGACCATTCCGAGCACCGTTCCGACGCGCTACATGACGGTGCCGATTACTCGTCGCATCTATAGCGTCGATGTCCACCGGCTCGGGCGCAGATTCCCGAGCTGAAGCGGGCAGCGCGTGAGCGTATGAGGCCGCAACCACGTAGTCCTCGCGTAGTGCAAGGGCAAATGCCTCTTCGAGTGTAGAGGGGTCTGATCTTGTAAGGCAGTTGCGCGTCATGCCTTCGCGCATACCGAGCACGAACCCATGAAACTGAGAGTTTATATCGATGGGCTTGGACACGATACACTACGCGAGGTGTCGTGTCTTCTGGACGTAGTCGCGCATAGTCATTGTGCCTTGCCGAAGGGCGAAGAAGTCTGCCCGAATTCAGGATTCATCTTGCGGCGGCTCGAACGCGAGCCGAAGGTCACTCTGGAGGGTATCCAGGGTGGGGAAGACGCTGGGATCGACGACCAACTTGCCGAGGGCCCATTCCTTGGCTTTCCCAGACAGCCGCGAGAGGAGGAAGTGGACTTTCGCGGAAGATGCCTCGATCAACCTCGAGGCGATGACGATGTCGATCTCTCGAAACCAGCGATTCAGCGGAAGTCGGTCTTCTCCGACACCGGAGTAGGTGGACGTCTCTAGCTTCACGACGTCATTCGTGGAAATACGCGACGGAGTTGACACTCGCCGATTCGCATCGGCGAGCTCGCGTTCCATGAATTCTTGTGCCGCAACGCGCTGCTCGTCGGGCGTCGCTGAGCGCAGCAGCGACGTGACGACGGCTTCTCCGGACACCGCCGCGAGGCGGTGGAGAGCTTCCCACTCGATCCGAGTGAGATCGAGGAAAGTAGCGTGGTCGAGGTCTTGGCTCATATCGAACTTGGTCGTTGGAAGAACTACGAAGTGCTACCAGGTGTAACGGGCCACGTATTTACTCCGTTACTTGCTTACACTATAGTGTTGAGGAAGCTCACAATAGGACGACTGAGTCTTCGGTTTAAGGAAAAGTCAACTCTGACTTTATTCTAGGACCAAGACCACAGCCCTGGCCACTCAAATACACATCATAGTCCAATTGGCTAATAATGGGTCTGGCTCCCCATATATCAGGCAATGGCATGACAGCACTTCAGCACACGACTAGTCGTGTGCTGATGCACCTACTTATGTAAATAAATCTACCTACTTATGTAATGGAGGGGCCCATTACACACCATGGATGGTGTGACACTGTGGAGCGCCTCCGTTGTGAAGTTATGGGCGTCGTCGTAAGTCTTGGCGTCCTTGAATGACATGAGCTTCACGAGCTCTACCCTGTAGCGGCTGGTGCTTATAGCGGTGAATTGTGTTGTGCGCCGTTCCACAACGCGTTCTGAACCGCTGAATTCGCCTTGAGACCTCCGATTTAACCCCTTAGTTCCTTTATGTTGGATCTTCCAACATAAGGGGTGTATACCCTAATTCACTTCTGTTGCACCTTTTATTTTATGTTGGAGGTCCAACATAAGCAAATCTTATACCTGAATTTTGTATGGGGCAACGGTCCATATCCCCCCTTTCCCCGCTATAGTGAAATGAAGTCATTGATATGAGTGTAAAACGGTCACATGCACAGGCTTAGGTTTAGTTTGGTTGAATGAGTTAGAAAAGGGAGGTACACACCCACTATCGAGCGAGTGGCCACCAGCCACCAACCTCCTCACTCTTCAAAACGACGGCCGATAGCAACATGGTTGCGCCGACACCCAAGACACCGCGTCACCACCTCACCGAGCAAGAAAGGCGCCTCTGTCGCGAGGCTCTGCTAAGTGAGCGTCACGAGCGCCGCATTCGATGGACAGAGCAGAAGAGCGGCAGCGATGGAGCATGGCAGACGAAGGCGAAGAAGGCGACAAAGAAGAAGGCTGCCAAGCGCACAACGGCAGATATGGAGGTGGCGCAGTATAAAGGTCTGTATATTCCTTCAGCAAGTGCTCAGATTGCAGACACGGCGGGCGAAATAGAGGGCTCGCGAAACCAGACGATTGCTGAAGCGAAGGAGACGATAGAGACAACCGCGATAGCGGATGCGATGGAGGTGGAAGCAGACCACGAGACGGAGGTGACAGAAGTCGTCGCGGACATGGTTTTGAGCGTTGAGACTGCGCTGCCTGCCCAACAGTCTGGTATCGCGTTAGCTACTACTGATTCCAGTGCTGAAAAACGAAAGCGTAGTACTCAAGTGCCGACAAGAGAGCATCGCCGCGCTCTCCTACAAGAAGACAGCGATGGCGACGATGACACGGTGCGTTTTGTTCGTTTATCCAACCTAGAAGGATTGTGGCTGACAACATGTCTAACATAATATCCAACGTACGTGATGTATGGTGAACAGAGAATGCAAGGTGACGAAGACGAGAGTGTTTACGAAGCAGACGTTGTGCACAGTGTACCTGCGTGTGTTATTGACACAGACCCTAACTTTATGGACGAAGGAGCTGACGAATGCACCGGGCTCAACTCCGACGAGGACCCAGAGCTTCGTGAGGAACCTGAAGACGACGAGGATGCTGATGACGATAGTTGGGACGGTGACTGGGACATTGGAGAGCTGACAGATGAAGATTCGGACCACGACATCGAGGAGCTTCCAAACACGGTGTGGTTATCCGCAGCGAAGAACGCACCACTGATCACTGCAATGCGTACCGATGGCTGGGAGTATGGTACGTTATGCTGGCCGAATCCAACATAATCCTTTCATTTTGTTTCTGAGTTAACATAAAGGCTAACATAGTTTTTGTCCTTGTGTGTTGTATCTAGACGCGACTAAATTTGGACTTGACCCAACGTATGCTGGGTTGTATGATGGGCCATACGGACCAAGTGACAGCGTGCTACGCCTGGGG
>NW_003303256.1:0-2759 GCF_000142945.1 Phytophthora infestans T30-4 | reverse complement strand
GCTCGGTGTTTAGGTAGCGCGTTGGCAACTCCTTTGCCTTTGTCTTGGCCTGTGGAGAGAGAGGGCCATCCAAAGCACCGATTATCTTAAGGCTCGCACGATAATTGCAATGCTTATTTAGAAAGGTTCACCATAAAAAAGGAACTGCACACCACACTAAAAATATGGGAGGTTTCACAAAAAGCACCGTTGAATCCACAAATAAATATAGCATTTTCACAACACCATTGGATTAATTACAGCACTATAACACAAGAATATAGCTACGTAGCCCTCGTTTTCAAGCACGCAGCATGGATGATGAACGCGGCGGTCACGTTGGACGCCTGCCATGGCTTAAAGTGTGGAGTTCAGGAGACACTGTTTCGTATAGCGACTTTTTAGCGGGTCTGCCAGCCTTTTCCCGACCGACTAGTGAGCTACATCACTGCACAATAGATCACATCTCTCGCTACGAGGACAACTTAGCGACTACCTGGCATGAAATGCGCTACATAGTTAAAAAGTGTACCTCCAAGCGTTGCAAGGCGTCTGGAGAAGCCTGCCGCTGTCGGTACAAGCTACTAGAATGTCAAGAAAGTGACGGCAAAATTGTATTAGAGCAAGGCGTACACATCATGGCTGAAGATGCGCCGCTTCACCTACAACAGCTAAGCTAAATCCTGCAATGAAAGCCTATCTGGACACTAGGCTCGAAGACACACCTTCAATTGTGGCCCAAGCTTTGTAGTCGTTTCTTTGTCGTGAGATAAGAGACCGGCGCATTATAGGGCCCGCTCCAGAGCTAGCCAAGGTGCAGAACTATCAAAAAAGTTGGCGGCGCAAAAATCGGCCGGACTCAATGGAGCCTGTGCTAGAGATTTGTCGACAATGCATGTATGATTGTGAAGATTCTCGTAGAGTTTGGGATCAAGATCCGAATTCTCTGCTAGTTTGTTGCGATACCAAAGTTGTGGATGGTGTAGTTGAACCAGCTCTTGGCACCGGTGCGCTAGGAAATCCATTTCGTATTGGGTTAACATGTACAGGACTACTTGAGAGCTATGTGGATGTGCAACAAAACCCGGATCGTTCAGCAGCTCTTCATCTAGACACTACGCACGACTGCGTAAAGCAGAAATACCCTGTTTCTGTTGTGGGTATTTCAGATCGTGCTGGAAGGTTCCAGCCAATTCTTTACTGCTGTACATCACAACGTCGCAATGAAGACGTGGCTTGGTACTTGGCGTTTTTAAGGCGTGTGATTCTGGAATTGTTTAACGTGCAATTTTCGCCCGACTTTGTCATGATGGACGCTGACAAAGCTCAGTACAATGCCTGCACAGCTGAATTACCTGATAGCACGGTCCTAATGTGCTGGTTCCATGTTACACAAAATGTACAAAGACAAACGCAAGAAGCAAAGCTGGATGGGATATCAGTTCAGTTGATTTTTCGAAATCTGTATGATTTGCACTATGCTATCGATGAAGAGCCCTATCTGCGTAAACGAGAGTTTGTTGTGAGGTCATGGCGTGGAGCGGGTACAATATGTCCTCGGTTTCGACGTGTGACAAATCACATTATTTCGCAGTGGATACTAGGCGCCCGCTTTTCACGCTGGCAAGCTTATCGTACCCCCACAGGGTACGCGGCTACTAACAACCCGCTTGAGCAGTACCACTACACATTAAAACTAGTCAATGACAGCAAACGGGCTAACCCGGCAGAGCTTGTTGTCCGCCTGGATTTGTCACGAATTTCGTTTATCGCCTCAATGCAACCCTTTTGCGATCAGCCTACTGTATCCAAACGTTTACTGGCTGCTTACAGAAGGACTGATAAAAAAAAGGTCATGACTGCAGAATTGATTCACCGAGACAACAATTTAGTTCTGGTTCGTGTCGCACCATCTCCGCTTCCCACGAGCTCTTCACAAGAGCCAGAAGAATCTGTGCATGCTCTTGCTGCAAATCCTAAAAAGCCGTGTACGTACGAGGCCAAAAACTACGCTAGAATTAGCTGGGTCAACATGCCCGTCGGTGGATGGATTGTTGATGCTACTGCACGCACATGTTCGTGTCTGTGCTTTAAGAAAGCTAAGATATGCCTACACGTTGTTAAGGCAACCGAATTTTCTGGGCTGGCATGTCCAGGTATGCCAGCTCCTCCGCAAAGATTTGTGCGGCCGGCACAACAATCGCGCACTGCAGCTCGGCGGGTAGGGAATTGCGACTTAGATACAGACAATAACGAAGGTGGCCCAATAGAGCCTCAAGGTGCTATATACGGGCCACCTACACTTGCTGCTTCCATGGAAGCGAACGAGTCTCTGGTAGACGACCATCCAAACCCGGTAGCACAGCTGCGTGAAGTGCAGAATGCAGTGGAGGTACCGGTACCATTGCAGCAAGGTCCTGTCGTTCCATCACCGGCAGATCCACTGCCTGACGTACATGAAGAGCTGCAAGTTGCAGTAGCACAGACTGATCCTGATATTGCACGATTTGAAGAGAACAGCACACGTCAGGTATTGAACGTGCAGACGCCGGTGTACCGACAGTCTACCCACAACTTGCGCAGATCTGCAAGATCAAGAATTCCCACACCCAGAGCGCAAGAGTCCAGAGACCAGACCAAGCGTCGTCGAATGTAGCCGCATGCCTATCTGCATCCCGATGGATCTGCTTGCAGCCTTTACATGAGCTGGATACTGGGCAGTTTTAGTTGGACCTTTACATCCGTAACAGCTGATGAATACATTGCTATGCTTTTTTTGA
>NW_003303255.1:15275-19767 GCF_000142945.1 Phytophthora infestans T30-4 | reverse complement strand
CAACGGAGCCGTTGGATTCGATGTTGCGTTTTGACACTGAAGTGCTCTTACTTAATTAAGTTAAACAGCGGGAGAGGAGAGCGGCTTTGCCTCCCAAAAGCCGTTCACCTCACTTATGGTAAGGGGGAGTACACAGGTGTCGGCAAAGCAATTATAATATGCCCTCTTCTTCAATGTATTGACGGAATTCCGGATTATTGGTACAAAGAGATTTCCGTACAATATACTGTGGTGTAGTAGAACACACAAATACCGTCAGATGTGGATTCCTTACACAAACCACAACAATTCGCCGAGTTAGGTCGGCGGTTGTATGGCCTGCGCAGAGGGTGGTCCCCTCGCGGTCCGGCCCTTCCGGGACAGACGAGTGGCTCGCTTCCACTCGGTTCCGACTAACCAAGTCAGATCACTTCCGAGGCTCCGCCGAGTTTGGTTCGGCTGAGCTCGTTCACAACCCTGTGCCCTCCACCAAAGGATGGACGACGGCGCGCGAGCGCTTTTACAGGTCACCGAGCGCAGAGGCTGCTCGGCTAGAAGTGTTACGGCACCCGGGCTATCCGACGTACCGGCCCGCTGAGTTTGCGGGGCTTTCTTTCGCGCGTAGCGAGACTTTGTCCTACCCGGACCGACCTAATCTCTTGGCGCTACCAATCAATACCCTACAAGCTATGCCTCTCGAGTATTGACGGCAGGCATAATCCAGCCCTATGCAGGGACTTACCGGAAAAGTGTACACGTGTCTTGGACTAGGAAAATTCTGCTCTGTTATCTTCTGGGAGCCCTTTCGGCTCCCCGTATTTAATCGTATGCTTCTCATACAAATATCTAATGAAATGTAGTCGTTTCGGATCTCTACCGACCCTTCAGCTGAGTTCCGGCGACCGTTGAGCTCAGCGGCTATCCGGATAGCATATCCGGACAGATCGCCGAGTACTTACCGTGATCCTTGACTCCTAAGCTCTGGGCTATCAGACCGAGCCGATTCTTGACCTAAAGTAGGTCGGCGTATGGTCGAATCTGGAAATCCCTACACCACAACTGCCCCGGTTATGATACGAGCCGAGCTGGTGAGTGTCTTAATCCTTCATTTTGTTCTGCCACCGTTGGTCCGTACTCGGCTGATGACGTCTCGCGGCTCCCCACCACCTTCTTTGGTACGTTCGATGCTTCCGCTGTCACTCACTTGGCAGCTCCTTACTCTTCGCATGTTGTTCCAGCACAACCCGTGGCACCATCCTTCTTCGCCAACTCCTCGTCGAGGTGAAGGCGTGCCAGCTGAGTCGATTCCTCGACCCGTCGGTACTCATGGGGTCAGCGACCGGCATGAAGCTGGGCTGGTCGATCTGACAACTTCCCATGAGTCTGACGCGGAGTCGGCGGAGTCTTCTCTCGTGCGCCTTCCTGGTCCACCGAGCTTGCCGGGCGACACCACTTCGGGCGCCACCAATCAGCCAAGCTCGGCTGCTCCAGTGAGTCTTGACGCCCTCATGGCCAGAGTTAACGAGCAAGGGCATGATCGCCGAGAATAATTGACCTTCTTGGCGAGGCTCATGGCTTACGGATTTACTCGTTCCGTGGAGCCCTCCGATCCTGTACAACGGCGAGCGAATTTGCATGCTGCTTCCGCGGGGGAACTGTTGGATATCTTGAAAGGCAACTACGCCGCTCTTGATTATCCAAAGATCATCGGCGATCTCCAAGCTGACAATCAAGCTGTTCAGGAGGAGAACCGCGCATTGACTCGGCGACTGGACTCGCTTGCTCTCAGCAATGTCGACTTGTCAACTCAGCTCTCGTCAGCTCAACAGCAAGTGTCTCGATTGGAGGCTGCTGCCACGCAATCGGCTAATCTCCTCGCGTCGCTGCGCAAGGCTGTAGCTCTGAGGGAGGCGAAACTTGCTCGGGCCATCGCAGCTGAGCAGAGCAAGGTTGACGCTGCGTTGAGTCAGGCCCAGCTCCACCATCAGCAAGTCTTGGATCGGGACGCCGAGATCGACGTCCTTCTTCGATCCATTTCTGAGAGGGATGCGGCGTTCGTCACTCTTCAGGGCATTGCTTCCAAACACTTCGAACAGCTGCAGGAGTCGGTGCGGTTGTACAGTTCCACCGGTACTCAACCCTTGCGGCACGCTCAGTCGGTGATCGCTGAGCAGCGAGCTGTGATCTTGCGACAGAAGCGGCTCATCCGTCGGAATGGTATTATTCCGATGCACGATCCTCACATGGCTGCTGCTGCTGCTGGCGGTGGCTTGCAAGTTCCTGGGCTTGATCCGTCCGACCTTCTCCTCAACGCCCGGCTGTGTCGTGTCTTGGAGTCTCGCTTTCCTGAGGTTCTCAACATCCCCGCTGGTGAAACTCGGCGGTTGAAGTTGATTGTCCATCCTCGCCGAGATGCTCCAGTGGCGAGTTCCGTTATTGGTCCTAGTGTGATTCCCTCAGCTAGTCAAGCGTCTTCGACGACTTCATTGGCAGACTCGGCTGCGGCTCCAGTCAGCTCAGCGGCGGTAACAACCCAGGCTGAGCCGACTCTTGCTCAGCTTCACCGTACGCCTTTGGCAGACTTGACCTCGACTCAGCGGCTTCGGCGTTATGCCAACCCCAAGTCTCCCACTGCTGCAGGTCCTCGTCATCGTGCACCGGCGCCGCATCCGCCTAAGCCGTACGCTTGTCCACTCCCCGGAGAGGATGGACACGAGGCTATCAGTGCCCTTTTGCACTCAAGTTCGCCTCAAGCTACTGTATCCGATGGAGGAAGGCCTCGCTCTGGCAAGTCCCGTCGTCGGACTCGGCGGAAGAAGGTTCGTCACCTTCAGCTGAGTTCTGCTACTCAGCCCGCTGTCTCTGCTCGCTCTGAAGACGACGGTGACGCTTCGAGCGAAGCTGAGTTTGAGTTTGAGTTGCCTGAGCCGCCCGCCGACACCGTTCCTGCAGTTGCTTCGACGACTTCGGCGGGTTCTTCGTCTTCTGGCCCTCCGGTGACTTCGTCAGTCGCGGCTACTCGCCCACCGCCGATATCTTCATCTGATGTCGTGGCCTCACTGCCTGTCCCGGCTACGAGCGTGGGTGCCCCAGGCTCGACTTCGCCCATCTCCGCTGGGTTGCCCCAGTCAAGCGCACCACTCAGCGTCGTGCTAACGGTGGTTGGACGCTCCCAGTCGCCCTCTCGGGGTCTGAGCGTATCCACCACGCCGACTGACTTAGTGACTCCGGCCGTGAGTGTCCTCAGACCGTCTCTCCCTGTGACCACGGCCGTGTTGACGTCCCCATCTGGGCGTCCTATCCGGAGATCGGCTGCGACCGCCCGTACTGTGACTGCTCAGCTGCTTGAGGATCTCGACGCGTCTGACGACGAGGTGTTAGGGCCTGGTGATGGTTCTGTACCGTCCACCGGCTCGACAAATCCTGCCGCTGGGTCGCTCTTGAATCCCATTTCCTTATCAGAGCACTCGGCTGGCAGTCCTTCCGGTTCCGACTCAGCGACCGCAGATGCTCGTCGTTCCGCCCAAGCGAGAAGTCTTCATGCCGGGAGATCTTGCAGCCAGGACCGATACTCGAGTCCGTTGGTCGGAGTCGAACCGCCGAGGCAGTTCCGAGTCGGTGTTTGCCACGCCCGTTGTAGGTGACATGGAGGTTCGGTTGAGTGCGTAAGAGGTCTGGAGCAGACGCAGTAGCACACCAGAAGCGCGAGAAGCCGCGAAGGACCGTTGTTAGCGCCGCGATAAGCAAGAGAAAGGAGCAAAATGGTCATACAGGGGCTCGAACCCTGGACCGCAGCGTTATTAGCACTGTGCTCTACCGACTGAGCTATACGACCGCCAATCGCACACAGCACACAAGAAAACAAAATACCGCCCTCATCACAAAACGACTGGATACACACGCACGCACGCTGCACCACGCGCTTCTGCGCGCCTTCGCGCTGCTCTACCACCTCGGCCTCGCCGGTCCGCCCACTTCCCATCCAACTCTTACCTACAATCAACCCAACGTCGAACATCCTACAGAGCTTGTCGCCGTACACTCTTGCCCACGGGGTGGCACACACACACACAGGCTCTGACACCTCATCTTGGCGCTCCGGGAGATCTTGCAGCCAGGACCGATACTCGAGTCCGTTGGTCGGAGTCGAGCCGCCGAGGCAGTTCCGAGTCGGTGTTTGCCACGCCCGTTGTAGGTGACATGAAGGTTCGGTTGAGTGCGTAAGAGGTCTGGAGCAGACGCAATAACACGCCAGAAGCGTGAGAAGCCGCGAAGGACCGTTGTTAGCGCCGCGTGATAAGCAAGCGAAAGGAGCAAAATGGTTATACAGGGGCTCGAACCCTGGACCGCAGCGTTATTAGCACTGTGCTCTACCGACTGAGCTAATCTTACGGCCAACTCCGCGCCACCACACACAGAAAAAAAAAAAACGACCCTCCTCACTCAACAAACAGAAAGAAAAATAAAGGCAAGCACTGCTACACGCGGTTTCTTGGGGGATTTCGGGGGGGTT
>NW_003303255.1:12406-13871 GCF_000142945.1 Phytophthora infestans T30-4 | reverse complement strand
AATTCTTCCACCTTCTTCTTCACCCTGAATGGTCCATGCCATCGGTGGGCTAACTTCTTGGTCAGGCCCGACTTGACTCGCTCCATAAACAACCAGACTTGATCTCCTTCTTTGAACAAGGATTTGGTGGATTCATCGCCTGGTTCTGCAACTTCATCTTCGTCATCTGCTGTGTTGGGAATGGATCTTTTCTCCTTCTTGCTCAACGCTTCGTTGTGCTCTCGAGCTCGTCGTGCTCTTTCTCGCACTTGGAACTCAGCTGCTAATCGAAGTGCCACTTCTCGTTGTCTGTTCGCTTCTCGGCGCCACCCGACTGCGTCCGCCGAGTTGACTGGGCGTCCCTGTCCACGTCGTATTGAACTCGTCATAGCCTTGAGTGTAGACTTGGCGTCCCAACCATGCACCAGATAGAAAGGGGTTTCTCGCCGAGTCGAATCTCTTGAGTTGTTTATAGCGTGTACCATCTTCTCGGCGATGTCATCCCAGTCGACTTGAAGTGGGTCTTCCACGTAGACCCGTAAAGTCTGAACCATTGTCTTGACTGACCTCTCTTGTTGACCGTTAGCTTGTGGTCGGTAACTCAACGTAGCTCTTGATCTCGACTGCATCATCTCGGAGAACTTTTGGAACACTTCACTCATAAACCTCGGATCTCGGTCGTGCCGTATCAGAGACGGAGCCCCGAACTGCCTGAAGACGCATTCCTCAAATACCTTGGCCACTTCGAGTGCTCCGGTGTCATTCATAGCCTTAGCGATAACGAACCCCGTGAAGTGGTCCTGGAACAGCAGCAGTGCAGTATTGCCCCGCTGAGTTCGAGGAAGGGGAATAACGAAATCCATTGACACGACTTGGAATGGATGGTCTGACACCACATTTCCCGGCGAATAACCTCTCAACTGTGGCTTGCTCTTACTGGTATTGCAGTCTTCGCAGGCCCTAACATGTTTCACCACGTCGGCGTACAGACCAATCCAGTAGTAGTCGGCTTTGACTCGGTGATAAGTTCTGACGATGCCTTGATGCCCTCCTTCGATCGAGTTGTGGCAGTTATGAAGTATTTCGTCGACCATGGTTGACGGTATCACCAATCTCAATGAGAGGTTCGGTTCGCCGAGTTCGCCTAGTCGGCGGGCTTCATCTCGGCGGTATAACAGGCCGTCTTCGCTGAGGTACAAAGACTTCTGCGACTTTGCCGGCATTCTGAGCTCGACGGTGTGTAAGGTCCTCCACTTCACCTCTCAGGTACGCCTTCAGATCGGCCCACCTGAGTTCTTCATCTTCTGCCTTCGCGATTCGTCGTCTCCGCTCAGTCTGTACCGTCACTGGATCAATGTTGTTGGGCATTCTGAGCTGTCTGGGCTGACTCCATCTGCGACCCTGTTTCGACATTCGGGGTCGTGTGTAATCCGCCGAGTCGACGCCCTGCTGACTTGTTCGAATTCATCTCCACTGCTTTCAAACG
>NW_003303255.1:2783-10438 GCF_000142945.1 Phytophthora infestans T30-4 | reverse complement strand
ATCTCTGCCGAGCTCGGCGTGTCATCATGACTGCCCAGAATCCACTCGCATGCATGCGAGCGAGCAAAACCACAAGTAACTTTCCAATTCGGTAAGCAGGTCATCAACCAGTGGCATAGCGTATTCCATCGGCGTAGTAACCGCATTAACCAGTTTATAGTCGATGCATAGCCGAATATCCACACCATTTTTCTTGAGCACTATCACCACTGGCGAGGCCCAAGGGCTGCCCGAGAATGATATCAACCCAGCTCGAAGCAACCCCTTCAACAACTCGTAAAGTTTGCTCAAGTGGCGGAGAGGTAGCCGAGCTCTCTGCTTTATGGGTTCGTGTCCTTGAACGTCGATGTCGCACAATGCTCCGTATGCTGGAGGCGGCAGGGCATTACCACTTGAAATCATTATCCCTTCGTGCTTTTGTAGTTCTGCCACCAATTTAGCCGACTGTGCCGGTGTATGACTACTCGACTTGACGTTTGCAGCGCCATAGTCGAGTTCGGTAGGCTCAACTTCAGTTAGGTCGGGAAGGAAGGCCAGCTCGTGAGCGTAGTCCGTCAATTCCAGATCTGTCCCACTACGCTCAAAGGCGTTGGTCGTACCATCGTCAACATCATCCTCTTGCTCGTCTTCGGTCGCAGCGATAGCCAAGTAGTGTTGCCTTAGGGTCTCAGTCGGGTCTCTCGTCGAGTTGCATTCGTCGTCTTCAGCTTGTCCTAAGCCGTAGTCAATTCCGCCGGGGTCGAACACCGTCGCCGCTGAGTTCGTTACTCCGACCTCAGCTATAGTACCTTCCACCAATGATACCTCTGGTACATCATAGTTGTCGTCCGCGTCAAGGCCTGCATTCGCTGAGTTCACTGCGACGGACGATCTTACTCCTTCGTGTTCAAACTTGTCTCCGAGGTAGATGGTATCGTCGTCATGCTGTCTAACAACTTCCGAACCGGTTTCAGCCTCCACAGTCTCCAGCGCTGAGTCCGCCGTAGCTGGGTCGTCGTTCGGCTTTATTCCTTCAGGTAGTAATACCTCCCAACTATCATAGTCCTTGGTCGCGTCGGAGTGCTCATCCGCTGAGTTGGTTATGACGGCAGAGCTGACTTCCGTGCGTGTAAACGCGCCTTCAGTATAGCTGACATCCTGGCGACATGCTGTAACCACGTCCGAGACACTCCCAGTGTTTAAACCTTCTGACGTCGAGTCCACCGCTGCCGACTGGATAATACAGGCTTCCGGTGTACCCATCGCTGAGTTCACCACAGCTGCAGAACTTGGTCTAATTAATCCAAACTTGGCTCGGTTGTCAGCAACGGATTGAGCGTCACATAGAGCGTGTTCCGAGCGTTCTTCAAGGTCTCCTTCCGTTATAGCTGAGTCTTCAGTCGCCGACACGTCTTCCGTGGCTCTTGCTTCTCTTGTTCCTTCAACCGCTGAGTTCGTGTTGACGTCAGAAATGGTGCCATCGTCTTCAAACTTGGACAGCTGATAGGAGACATCTTGGCCATCGTGTAGCACCGACGTACGGTCCGCTTGGACGTCTTCCAGCTTGAGCGCTGAGTTTATAGCCGGGTCACCCCTTGTCACCCATGAAGTCGATATGACATCTGCGTTACCGCGACGCCTCTCGTAGTCGCCGGCTTCAGTGTCGGCTTCGATCCTTCTCCAGCGTTCGGCGCATGTTAACTCTGGTCCACTCTCCACTGGAGGAGGTCGTCTTTCTACCGCCGTCGGAGTTGGGTATTTTCGTCTTTCCACAGCTGGCGGCTGGTGTGACAACCAGTCGTCGTACAGTCGTTGTTCTTTCTGCAGCAAATCTTTATCCATCGCCGACTCAAAGGCCAATATCTGCCAGTCACGGTACTTCGCCGAGTTCACGCGGACATATCCCTCATTGGCAAGTACTCCGTGTGGTTGCCATTTTATCACATAAAAGTGAGGTGGGCACCAGACTGACGTCTGTCGTACGTTCGTAATCAGGACATGGGTTGGTCTTCCTCGGCGATTAAAAACAACCGTTGGAATCCAACCCTTTGTCCGTCGCACCCACAAGTCATGCGTCGACTCACTGGGCTGTCGCCTGGGCAATTTGAACTCAGCGGTCATTCGACTTTCGATCGTCAACCCGTCTGGTGGCCCGCATGGTACATTTGGTCCGAACTCGGTCTTGGTCGGTGCATTACTTGATCGGATGAGTGGGATCACCATCTCATCGGGTAGCTTGACCGCCGAGTTGTACAGATCCAGACGGATTCGAGCTGGGATCATGAAGTCGGTGCCGAGAATCAAATCGACTCCGGCATGATGAGGCATTATCCATACTTCAAACTCGTATGCCACTTCCCAGCCGAGTGTCACCTTCACCACTGCTCTTGACGTTGTCACCATCCTGTCTTTACTTATTCCTTGTATGTCAATTCGCTTATCCCGGCTGGCCACTCTCTTTAGACGCAGTTTCCTCGCGAAGTACTCACTTATCGCCGAGACATTTGCTCCGGTATCCAATAATATCTTGGTCCTTCGGTCGTTCACTGCACCCAATACGAGGGCTCTCATTCTAACTCGGCGATCAAACGTCTGTGCTGACCACCATCCCAGCCGCTCTCCCGGAAGCAGCTTCATTATCCTGGTACGATGCACAGCCTGGTCTGACTGCCGAGTTACACTTGCAATTGCTCGGTTGTTATCATCTAACTCACCGAGCTCACGTTCAATTCCGTCGATTTCACACATCCAATTGCCATCCCCGCTTCTTCCCTCGGGCCGTCCTGCTTCGCCTACGAAGGCAAACAAGAAGTTCGCCTCAACTGCAGGTTCAGCTGACTGTGGCAGCCCGGCATATTCCAACCCAGTCAGTGTTGGCGGGCCGCCGAGTTTAAATCACTCGGCGCGTAAAGGTTTTGCAGGTCTTCTGGCACTTGCGACTTGTCGACAGAGTTCTTTACGAACGCAGCCAGCTTCTCATATTGACGAAACAGCTCGCACTGGCCGCCTTTGTGGACTTGTCTGCAGAATTTGCAGCGTCGTCGACAGTAGTGAGCCGAGTGCCCCATTCTTCCACAAGCTGCACAAGGTCCACGTTGGGTGTTGTCGCGTGATCCATCTCCACGATTCGACTGTTCTCGTTGGTTGTACGGTCGCGGAGGTCGGTTCGCTGAGTTTTCCCAGCTTCGGTTCGAGCCTTTCTGATCTCCTGCCGAGTTCTCTCGGCGGTCCGGTGTATTTCCTTTATCATTGGAAACGCCGGCGTCAATGTAGTCGTCGTCTTCCGCTGAGTCGTGGCCTCCGGACTGGTCCTCATCATCCCATTCGTCTTCGGAGTTGTACGGACTCGGCGGGTTCTGATCGATGAGTTCCTCTCCGTCGGAGTCAGCGTCAACGACAGTGACTCGGCGGTCGCGGTTTTCTTCCTTGCGACTTCGCTTCTCATCTCGGCGGCTCTGATCCTTCCGCTTGTCATCTCGGCCTCGTGCGATCACGAGTCGGTCGCGTTGCTTCTTGCGCTTCTCGCCGAGGATCCGACGATTGATTATCTGTTCCACCTTACTGATGTCTTCCAACTGCAAGGGGTACATCAAATACATCACATCGTCATCACCACAATGCAGCAAGAAGTGTTCGACATGGTCAGCTGCGTCGGCGCCACCCTTCTCGTACTGGATCTTGGCCGTCCGAGCATACCCGTTGAGTCGGATCAGGAAGTCGCAGATCGGTTCGTTGACTTTACGTCTCGCCGAGTAGTAACGAGTGCGGGCGGATTGGTCGAACTGTGAGCAATAATAATCCAGGAACGCCTCGCTGAGTAGTTTCCAACGTCGCTGAGTCTTCTTCGGCAGCTGCCTGTACCAACTCTTCGCCGCGCGTCCCAAGCATAGCGAGAAAGGCTCGCACCATGCACTTTGGGGCATCCTGGTGCACTTCATCTCGTAGATGAAGCGCTTGACCCACTGGAGCGACGCGGCAGAGCGGTAGCGCTTTCCCTTCGAGCTCGGCGATTTTGTCGAGCGAGGCGTGGGGTTCGGACTTCTAGGTACTGCGTCGAGTCCTCTTCAGCCGCTGCAAAGCTCAAGTATCGAATGTAGTCCTTCACAGTTTCTTCACGGTTACCTCTCACGTCGAAAGTGTCGTCGTCTTCTTCATCCTCCTCGTAAGCCTCAGCCTCATCTGCAGCGTCATACAGTTCACGGTAACGACCTACATTTCGCTGCCCACGACTCGGCGCTCGCTGAGTCGGGTTTAGCTTCAGTGGAGTCAGCATGTGAGAGTCTTCGAAGTACGGAGTTCCTTGCGTAGCGCGGAACACTTCACGTCTCTTCGTCTCCGGGGTCTTCGGCAAAGGAATCTTGCTCGGGTCCTCGCTGAGTGGTTTGAACTCGGCTACTCGGCTGTACACCTTCTTCGTTCCACCAGGGGCCTTCTCCAATCCAAACGCCACTCTCAGCTTCTTCTTCCATTGCCAGAGTTCGGCTCCGCCACGGGTCAGACTCCAGTCGGACAGGATGAGGCTGTTTGGTCGGCTGTTGCACCGATAGCCCATCGCCTTCAACAGCAACACAGTTTCTTCCACCAACTGGTTGATGTTGGCTGCACGCACCGGCTGAGTTAACTCGGGACCCAACATCGGCCACTTCGCCTGCGCCATCGCTACAGGCGCGAACATCATCATCCATTCCGATCTCGTTCTCATCTCCTCGCCGAGTCGAGCCAACACTTTATTGGCGCTCGGCGTATCGGCGTTCCTCGTCGCTTTCGGAATAAGGGGTGGACGGTCCCCTTGAGCAACGCCATGTTCTTCTTCATCTTCTTCATCGTCCGCACCTTCGTCGAGCTCGGCGGATAAGTTGCGCTCGACAGGACGTGGGGCTCCCATGCGTCCCACCTGCAGCGTCAGCTCTTCCACCTCGCCAAGTAGCTCGGCGGTAGTCTTCGTTTCTCCGAGCTCAGCGGTCTCGGCCTTCTCTTCATACTCTCCTTCACTTGCATCTCCGTTCTCGCTCTCCTGGTCTTGGCCATCCTCGTCGAACTGGACGGTTCGTCCCACCTCCATCGTCATGGCGATGAGTCGTTGATCCGTCGGGTCCGACCCCGCGAGAGGCGATCCTCCAGCCGTCGCTGGGCTTCCGTCGCTCGGAGTTGCTGGTCCCTTGACCATCTTCACTCTTCTCTTTCTCTTCTCTTCCTCTTAACTTGGTTAGCTGGCACCTATAAAAACAAGCACACACTCCTGTTCCCGGGTCGCGGCACCAGTTGTGGTGTAGTAGAACACACAAATACTGTCAGATGTGGATTCCTTACACAAACCACAACGAATCGCCGAGTTAGGTCGGCGGTTGTATGGCCTGCGCAGAGGGTGGTCCCCTCGCGGTCCGGCCCTTCCGGGACAGCGAGTGGCTCGCTTCCACTCGGTTCCGACTAACCAAGTCAGATCACTTCCGAGGCTCCGCCGAGTTTGGTTCGGCTGAGCTCGTTCACAACCCTGTGCCCTCCATCAAAGGATGGACGACGGCGCGCGAGCGCTTTTACAGGTCACCGAGCGCAGAGGCTGCTCAGCTAGAAGTGTTACGGCACCCGGGCTATCCGACGTACCGGCCCGCTGAGTATGCGGGACTTTCTTTCGCGCGTAGCGAGACTTTGTCCTACCCGGACCGACCTAATCTCTTGGCGCTACCAGTCAATACCCTACAAGCTATGCCTCTCGAGTATTGACGGCAGGCATAATCCAGCCCTATGCAGGGACTTACCGGAAAAGTGTACACGTGTCTTGGACTAGGAAAATTCTGCTCTGTTATCTTCTGGGAGCCTTTTCGGCTTCCCCTATTTAATCTTTTGCTTCCTATACAAATATCTAGTGAAATGTAGTCGTTTCGGATCTCTACCGACTCTTCAGCTGAGTTCCGGCGACCGTTGAGCTCAGCGGCTATCCGGATAGCATATCCGGACAGATCGCCGAGTACTTACCGTGATCCTTGGCTCCTAAGCTCTGGGTTATCAGACCGAGCCGATTCTTGACCTAAAGTAGGTCGGCGTATGGTCGAATCTGGAAATCCCTACACCACAGTAGCCATTCAGCCTGTTTATGTAGTCGCACAGATGTTCATTACGTTCCCGCTTGGCGGAGTAGTAACGCGACAGTGCCGTCTGCGTGAACTGCGAGTAGTAGTAGCGGATGAACGCATCGCTCAGCAGCTTCCACTTGCGCTTCGTCTTCTTCGGAAGTTGACGGAACCAATGAATGGCTCCGTCCCGGAGACTTAGCTCAAATGGAATGCACCATTTATCGGCATCTGTGTGGGTTCCAGTCATTTCATAGACGAACCCACGGAGCCACTGCATACAGTTCTCGCTCTTGTTGCGAGAGCCTGAGAACGGCGTGATGCGATCCAGTGGTCGGTGCGAAGCTATTTCAATCCTCGGTGTTGGGTCCACGTCGTTCAGCGTCGCTAGCTCATTCATCTGACGCATCAGCTCGAGTTGCGGATCTTCCTCGTCGAATGTACGCACCAATATGTCATCGTCACTGGACGAACCATCGCTGTCGACTTGACGACGTCCGGCACCCCCTTTGGGAGCTGGCGCACCGCCTCGGCGACCGAACGAACTCTCGTTACTTGCGTAAATACGTTGCATACGGCTCTCCGAAGGTGGCGTAACCATGTGCGAGTCTTGAAAGTACGGTGAAGCTTCGGTAGTGCCGAAGGCACCACGCTCAGCTCCACGCTTGGTCGGAGGAGTATGAACGAATCGTTGGGGTGTCGGCGGCAGTGGAATCGTGGACGGATCTTCTTCTTGAATCATCGGTCGACTCACAGGCTGTTTTCCGGCGTTAATGCCAATAGCGCTAAACGCCTTCCGAAGCTTCTTCCTTCATTTCTGGAGAGCAGCTCCGGCTTCATGTGGACTCCAATCCTGGAGCGACATCGTCGATGGGTACGTCTCGTTCTCGAACCCCAGCGACAGCAGTAGCGAAACTGAATCCTCGGCGACTTGGCTAGTCGAAACCGAGTTGACTGGGTATTGAAGTTCCTGCGCAAGCGCAGGCCAGTCGGCTTTTTTCTTGGGGATGGGCTTGAACAGCTGCATCCACTCATCATTCTGCATCAGCGCTTGTACGCGGTCGAAAACGCGCTTGGCGGCTGGTGTATCACCGTTGATAGGTGGGCGAGGTGCCTTCAGCAGTGCTGAATGCTTTGCACTCGCCACCGAAGGTTTAGAACCCTCGGTCCCATCGTCATAATCTTCGTAGGCGGGTTCCGGTCCCGCAACATCATCGAGCTCGTCGGCGAGGTTCCTCGAAAGGGACCTGGTCGCCCCGCTCAGCCCCGATGATAGCGTGGCCGTCTCTGGCGTCGCTGCGCCTGGCTCTGGAGCCGGCGTCTTGTCTTCGTAATCTTTATAATCGTGGGCGTCAGGACCGATGTCCGCTTCGTCGTCGAAGCTCACTGAAAGCTCGGTGGCGGCTGCAAAGCGCGCAGCCGGGCTTGAACTCTCGTTGCGAGCCCCGCCAGACTTGGCAGGCGTAACTGGTACCGTCGGTTGTCCTTTCGCCATGTTTCTTGTCTTTTTCTTGTTCTTCTTCTCTTGGTAGCTCGTAAACTGGAAGGCCATACAAACAGTTCACAATGGTCACAATCTGTTCCCGGGTCGCGGCACCAGTTGTGGTG
>NW_003303255.1:0-2683 GCF_000142945.1 Phytophthora infestans T30-4 | reverse complement strand
CCCTAAAAAAAATATAACCTTGAGAGACACTCGGCATATCTTTTTCCTTTGTCTTCCCGGGTAAGTACAACTCGGAAGTTAGTAGGTCCAAACTTTCTTGCAAACTTATCTGGAAGCGGACCAGTTCATTCTTTAAGTGAGTGTTGAGGCGCACAGTAAAGTGGTACTCCTATAGTCCGGAAATTATTCCTATGACCTTACCTACAGTAGTATTATATTCACTCTCGTACTAGTAATAGCTCTTAGTAATTCTCCAAGTGACCGACATTAAAAATTTAGTAGCTCAAATTTGCAGAAATATATCAAAACGTATACTATCTTTCAGGAAGCGATTTAACAATCACTAGGGGTGATAGCATGCAGGAAGGAGACACTGCTAGCGCTGCTGAATATCCACAAGGAAATCACGGTCAAGCTTCAAACAGTGACATATCTCCATGTAGTACGAGAATACAACGCTGCTGCGAATTCATTAGCCACGGAGGCGCTCGAATCGAAGGCCAGTCGCGAAACTCGCAAGTCGAAATTAGTGTCTCTGAACCGTGTCCAAGAAATAATCTACGAGTCGAACGAAGACACGGCAGACGCTCCGTCACGTAAACGAGATTGTCGAGTACATGTACTGGCAGGCAGCGAGTCTTCAAAGTGAGAAACTTTCGAAATTTTTGAGGTTGATTACAATTCACCGGAGCACGATTATGATAATTTGCTATTTGCACGACTGGAAGTGCTTGAATTGCACCCCTGTGATTCTTCCAACCGAGTGCTGAACACTCGGTGCCCTAGTAATAAGCTTAACCGTGCCTATTACTGTGGTGAAGTGCTTTCTCAGAAATAAGAGAATGGTCCTGACGCGGGGTCACTATCCCGAATCAGTGACAATTTCAAGTGATTATAGAGGATTTGGGTTGTTTGGCACGGGTGCAAGTTGCCTGTGGTGGATTAGCCATGGCGAGCAGCACCTCGTATGGAATGACGATGGATCTGATATGAGCGATGTACGAGAAGGCAAGATCCACCAAGACTTACCTCGGATCCACCCTTACCTGGATTCACTAAGATGGATATGGGATATACTATACAAGAGTGGATCGAGTGTGGATCCTATGAAGGAAGGATGGTCGGTGTCCTCTGAAGGTGGATCTAGTAGCCACGGCTAGTGAAGAGTCAAGATCCACCGCGAGGTACCCCGGATCCCATACTTCCGAGTTCGGATCCAAGGAGGGAGGATCCCGCCTGGAGGGACCTGGATCCAGGGTATAGGGATGAGGGATACAGTGGATCTCGAACTTTCGTGGGACAACGGAGATCACAGACGGTTGCGAGATGATGTTGGATGATGGAAGAGCTCGGATCCACGGCGAGTGTACCATTACAGTGAGGTGGATCCAAGCGACCTGGATCCGGATGAGTGTACCCATAATAGGGTGACCATGATGATTACGTCATATATCCGGTGGATCTGAAGATAACACAGCTGGGATGATGGGTCAAGGGAAGAAGGGACATGCAGCCGAGCCTGGTAAGGGATTTAGCAGATGAAAGACATAGAAGGTAGAAACCCAGGCAGGTATAGGCTTAAATATCAATACAGAACTCAATTTGCACAGTATCACGCAAGTGCCTTCCTGCCCTCAAGAACCGGAACTACATTTGGCCGTACGAGCTCGGAGAAGGTTGGGAATTGCGAATCTAGTGTTGGTAGTGATAACTGGATAATACATTGGCCAGATCCTACAACCTAGTGAGCTTTTCCTTTACTCGTGCAGATCCGACAGGTTAACCGAATTTACTACTTGGTCGGTTACACCCTAGAGGCTCTCAACTTTCAAGATCCCGTCACAGGAGGCGGCAAGTACGACTTAAAGGACAACACAAAGGCAAGGGAACACACCCGCAAGGCAACCCTACGGCCAGATCCACGATCTAAGCCCCGGATCCATAAGCTCGAATATTCGCTTAGGATTCGGAACAATCCACGGACGCAGAGTGAAGATTTTCCACTGCTGCTCCACCCCATCCCCACGTCTCGCCAAGACACTCAAGCTTCACCACTTGAACTCTTCGGAAGTTACCGAGAGAGCAGATCCCGCCCTACCGACGGGTACACAAGGTGAGGAAAGTTCAGCAGAACACGGATCATCGGGGGACCCCCTCCGTTAGTCGGTGTCTGGGCGCAGTTGGTAAGTTGGATCTGGCAATCTCGCAGATTTTGCTGATCCCGCTACACCACAATGGTGCGCGTGCCCGGATTCGAACCAGGGATTTCACCGTGAGTCCCAAGAAGATGCTCAAGTGAAGATTGAGCCAGGGGAAGAGGCGTCGTCGGAGGTCGGATCGACGAAGACGCTGCTGAATGAAACAAGATCCGCGGATCGATGGAGTTTTGGGAGGAACTCTGTCGACGGAAGAGAGGTGGATCCGGATCCGGATCTAGAAGAGAAACCTCTCTATCCTCCCCAGGTCCCCTCGGGGACCCCTGCGGATCTTGACGCAAGTCAAGATCCGCTAACAAAACAAGGGAAAGTGAAGGCGAAACGGTATGCATTTGCAGATTCACCGGTTAAGCCAACACCGTACCTAAACCCAAGCCCGCTAGTCGAAGAAACAAGAAAGAAGACGAAAACAATTAAGACTACGCGGAAGAAGATGCAAGCTCCAGAGTCGGAAGAAGACCAAGCTG
>NW_003303254.1:35724-46633 GCF_000142945.1 Phytophthora infestans T30-4 | reverse complement strand
TTCAGGTAGTCTACCCGCGATGGCGTCGATTGACTACAAGTGCTACCAAGTGTGACGGGGTCACACAGCACCTTGCGCTAGAGGAAGTTATCTTCCGAGAGTATACAAACTCTCAGTGAACGGCAGTTCACAGGTCCCCTCTTTAATTAAAGAGAGCGAAGTGACCTAAATAAGGTAGATTGTAAACTGAGTATATTTATAGGTAGGTTAAGTTTGAGGTTAATACAAACTATCAGTTACCTATAGAAATGCAATGTCATTTAACCAATGGTTGGTTTTGAATGACCTTGGTACCTTGTACCAAATATCCCGGAGTATGACATGTCATACTCCTGAAGTGTGAAGTGTCACACTTCATGTAACCAGGGTACACTTAGTGTTACGTACCCCGTTACATTCAGCCTCTAACAATCTCTGAATTTTAAATCCAGAGTCCATACAGCGATGGCAACTCATAAAAAATTTAAACCTTGCGGAAAGCGATCTCACCAAATGGAAATTTAGATGAATTACGCAAATCTACTTAATAACCTGGCAGGAACTGATAATAACAATTAATGTTGACCCATCCGTGGATAATGACGGCAAAACACTGTTTGTACGAGATTTCTTTTAACTTAATTTTTCCTTGCGGTATTAAATTTATTTTTGCTTTGCCCTCCGAGCTGCCCCTAAAATTCAACGAAAAAGGAAGAGGATGGTCTCATTCGTTCTAGGGGGGATACTACTGCAGCAAAATGCTAGTATTTGAAATTACAAAAAATAAATATTTTTTATCTTGGAAAAAATAAACCGGATTTTCACTATATTAGCCTAGAAAAAAAAAATTCTACCTAAAGTCCACATATTTTTCCTAAATTTGTCCTGCCACACAGGCACTATTAATTGTGGCATCCTTAAAATTAGCTTGAAAATACAGCTCGTAAAAACCAAAATTGCTTTTAAATCCGATTTTCTTCATTTTAAAACTCGAAAGTTGTCGCTAGTTTTTAGCAAAAAACGCATACGTGGATAAGCTGATTGGCCGAGTGTCCTTGTAATTTTGTTGGTCATGGAGCAAGTCGTGGCGCAGGCCCTCGCGGGCACCCTACGTGGTCTGGACGAGACCATCCTCGAGTATATTAGCGGTGCTGTGGCCGACCAGCTGGCGGATGAAGTGCCCTCCGATGTGGCAGCCTTGGAAGAGCTACTGGCCGAGAGCGTGGCACCATTCCTACTGAGCGTGGGTTTCTGTGAGGACGAGGCGGCCGCCTCCAAGCTCTGTGCGTCGCTGGCGGCCAAGCTATTGGTCAGTCCGGAGCTTCAGGTGACAGGTCCACAGCAGGATGCGGTACGCGTGCTGGAAAAAACTCAGAGCATTGAGGAGCAGGCGCGCAAGGATGAGGGTGCAGCCGACGCCGAGCAGCTGATGGCCCGCATGTGGGGCTTCGACAAGATCCGCAAGACTACTAACGACGAGCTGGAGGCACAACAGTCGGCACTTTCGGCGCGTCAGGTGCGCAAGCAGATCAAGCTGGAGCAGCTCACGGCCGACCGCGAAGAGGAGCAGGCTGAACTGGACCGCGAGTGGGAAGACGCGCGTTTCCTGCCGGATCTGACGCAGGATAACGGCGAGAAGGACATCCACGTTCCGAGACTCACCATTAACTTCAAGGGTAAGACGCTGCTGTCCGACACCGCGCTCAAGATCGTGACCGGGCCGTCGCTACGGACTTGTGGGCAAGAACGGAGCGGGAAAACGACGCTGCTCAGATACATCTCCCACTACGAACTTGAAGGATTTCCAAGACATATTCGCATCCAATTGGTGGAGCAGGAGTCGGCTTCTAAGCTCAGTAAGGATGACCGTAGCGTCCTGGATGTCGTACTAGCCGCAGACTACGAACGCACTATGTTGCTGCAAGAGGAGAAGGAGCTCACGGCCGAGGAGGCCAACCAGGGGGCCGATCACAGTGTGCGTCTCAAAGAGATCTATGATCGCCTCGTGGACATCGACTCAGACACGGCCGAGTCTCGTGCACGTACGATCTTGAGTGGCCTGCAGTTCCCTGACCACGTTGTGGACGGCCCGGCCAAGGCCCTTTCTGGAGGTTGGAGGATGCGTACGGCGCTGGCCGGCGCGTTGTTCATGGCTCCCGATCTGTTGCTGCTTGATGAGCCAACGAATCACTTGGATCTTGAAGCTGTGATCTGGTTGGAGCATTATCTAGAAAAGTACGAGAAGCAGATGATCGTGGTGTCCCACGACCGAAACTTCCTGAACGCCGTGACCACCGACATCGTTTACTTGACGAACCAGAAGCTCACGTACTACAAGGGCGACTACAACACTTTCGAGCACACGATGAAGGAGAATCTGCGTCAGCAGCGCAAGGCCTACGACGCCCAGCAGATGAAGATCCAGCACATGCAGGAGTTCATCGAGCGCTTCCGCGCCAACGCCAAGAAGGCTCCATTGGTTCAGTCGCGTGTCAAAGCACTGGACAAGATCTTACGTAACGAGCTCATCGACGAGCCCGAGGATGAACATGCTTTCCGGATGCATTTTCCACCCCCGGAGCCGCTCGGCCGACCCATTATCGCCGTCGAGGACGTGGGCTTCCAGTACTCACCACAGTCGCCCCTGCTGTTCAAAGACGTGCACATTGGCGTGGATATGTCAAGTCGGATTGGTATTCTCGGTGTGAATGGATCGGGTAAGTCGACGCTTATCAACATCATGATCGGCAAGCTTCGGGCCTCCGAGGGCTCGGTGACGATGAACCCGCGCCTACGTGTGGCCACGTTCACACAGCACCACGTCGACTCGCTGGACTTGTCCAAATCTGCTGTGGAGAACATGAAGGAGCTGTTCCCTGGCCACGAGTCGGATGAGTTCCGCTCTCATCTCGGTCGCTTCAACCTGTCGGGCGAGCTGGCTATTAAGCCCACGCGTACACTGTCCGGTGGTCAGAAGTCTCGTGTCGGCTTCGCGCTCATGACGTGGCGTCTGCCTCACGTTGTGGTGCTTGACGAACCGACGAATCACTTGGATATGGAGACTATTGACGCTCTCATTGACGCTCTGCGTGAGTACAAGGGAGGTGTGGTGATAGTGTCCCACGACCAACACTTTGTGCAAAGTGTGTGCGAGGAGTTGTGGGTGGTGGGCGACCAGAAGGTGGCTCGCTTCAGAGGTACTATGGGTGAGTACAAGAACCGTGTGCTGACCAAGAAGTAAGTGAGTGTATTATGGACCCCCTCCGTATCGATAGCTATTATACTCTTGGGAGCTAGACCGACCAGACCGAAACAAGTAAAACCTCGGACTTTCTTCTCTATTTTGTTGGAATTGGTTGAGGACAGTACCCATTTGTGTGGCGAAATGGCAAGATGCACATGATGGTTGGAGTTTTGGGAGTGGCCTGCCACCCCCAGATAACGGCTGTCATCTTGACGTCGTGAGGCCCCTCTCTGGAATGAGGCATGTATTAATTTCCCATCCCAAGTACTCAGCTGATTTTTCCAATAGCTTCTTTCTTGCTGTACATGTTCGTTACGCTCATCAAATTCAGTTGGGACAGTCAAACTCGCTGGGGAAAAAACTATGGAGGCTCGAGCTTACAGTAGGGCCTCGAGGTACCGAAATAAGGGTAATGTGGTGTACCCAAATGCATTTTGCGTTTTAACCCTTCTAGCCCGAGCTTTTATTCTGTATCCTACAGAGTAAGGATTTATACTTGAATTAATTAAACAGTCGAAACCTCCCAAAATTATCCTGCTGGAACCCCCTTCGCTCCTACTGACCAAGAACCGGACACATTTAGCACAAAGACATTGCGCCACGGAACATAATGTCCACAATGTATCCAGCATCTGCGAGGATCGCGAGCTTCTATTGGTTCACAGCAGTACAAAGAACGGCAAATACCTGCGTCCCATCAATACCTGGCATTTTCGTTACTGCTCCTGGACACACTCAAGAGTCCGTCAACAGCCATCCATTCTCGGCGCCAACCGAATACGAAGTGCGCGCAGAGAAAGAATTTGCCCAGTTCCTAACTAACGGATTAGTGAGGAGGAACAGGGCAAACTCTTCTCTGCGCGTAAGATCAGGTAAATTTGCTTGTTTTCACAACTACCCATTTCTAAGCTTACTCTTCTTCCTCGTCGCTCCCTCTCTTACGCTTACGAAATCGTATCTTCTTCTTCAGGCTAGGTGAAATGCTCTTCCCTTCGCTTTACGTGTCATGCCAAATTTGCGAGCATATCAGCGTGTTTCCGCCGTCGACGCGTCTAACGTGTCGGCATAGAGGTACTCGACCTCCAAACACCTCGCTGAAATGCGAGCAGTAAAAGCTAGTCTCGAATGACTTGGTGTTTGAGTTCGCAAGAGCCGAGCAAACTTTGCAAAGGCACTGCCTGCGTTTGTGCTGCTAGGAGTAGAAGACGTCGTTATTCACTAATGTGTGCTGCTGGCGTTGTATAGGTACGGACACCAGGTCCTCAGCGTTGGGATGAGTCTCAAAACTAATTGTTTGCAGTGCAAGAATCTGCGTGTGCAAACGGCGCAAGTACTCGGCATGGGTAGGTGTTCTTTCTCCTTTTGTCTTAGGTGTCAGAAAGTGAATGATGTATCCATTGACCACGGCCATGTCGATAATGCACAGGAACAACAGATTGTAGTATTTTCAGAGCAAAATACACTTCTGAATACTGTTGTGCTGGAGCCGCAGCTGGTCGTGGACGTCCACACCACCCATGCCGCGGGTGTCGTCCACAACCAGCTGTGGGCAGGGCACCGTGCTTCGTGTGCCATCTTTTCCCAATCGCAAAATGCTGGCAGGATGTATGCTGCAGCCTGAAGTGAGCATATTTACCGGCTTTGAGTCCATCCAGCTCAATGCCAGAGGGCCCGTTGTAGTAGTCGGTAGCGGCATCAACTCTAAGTATTCCTACAAATGCATCGTCAAACCACCATCCAGAACAAGTATGATTGACACACAAACAATTCTGTATAATACGGCTTATCGCTATGCTCTTCATCATACGTAACCCATCCATTCTCCGATCATCGCTTGTCAGATCAAAAAGACCCTCGTCGGAAATGTCATCATTCAATGGCATGTCTTCAACGTCATCTACACCTTCTACGCCAGAAACCACGGTAATGTCTTCAATTACGTCTTCATCATCCGCATCGGAGTCCACATCGCTAACACCCCCACTGGCAACCACGCTCACATCGTCTGGATCGGTCGTTTGAACAACCGATCTCTCCGGAGCCCCTCCATGAAGTCGTTGCTATCAAACACCTCAAAATCAACTCGATAATCAGAAGGGTCGTCACACTCACTCTTAGCTTTTTCAGCATCTGTCGTATTCTCTCGGGGATCCCAATCTGTATCATCCGGAGCAGCAGCGCTCTCCACCCCATTTTGCTCTGTATCATCCTGAGCGCCAACCACCGAAGATTTCGGTACCTCTGGTCTGGAAGCCAGCTGTGATAAAGGAGCAGTTGGGGGAGAGCGAATACACGTGAAGCGTGTGTGCCTTCAACTCCATCAGCTCTCGCATATCCAGGAGAGGCTGCAGGGGGTGGGTAGTCGTGTGGTAAAGTGCTTTCTCAGAAATAAGAGAATGGACCTGACGCGGGGTCACTATCCCGAATCAATGACAATTTCAAGTGATTAGAGAGGATTTGGGTTGGCTGGCACGGATGCAAGTTGCCGGTGGTGGATTAGCCATGACGAGCAGCGCCCCGTATGAAGTGACGATGGATCTGGTATGAGCGATGTACGAGAAGGCAAGATCCACCAAGACTTACCTCGGATCCACCCTTACTTGGATTCACCTAAATGGATATGGGATATACTATACAAGAGTGGATCGGGTGTGGATCCTATGAAGGAAGGATGGTAGGTGCCCTCTAAAGGTGGATCTAGTAGCCACGGCTAACGAGGAGTCAAGATCCACCGCGAGGTGACCCGGATCCCATGCTTTCGAGTTAGGATCCAAGGAGGGAGGATCCCGCCTTAAGGGACCTGGATCCAGGGTATAGGGATGAGGGATACAGTGGATCTCGAACTTTCGTGGGACAACGGAGATCACAGACGGTTGCGAGATGATGTTGGATGATTGGAGAGCTCGGATCCACGGCGAGTGTACACTTTCAAGTGAAGTGGATCCAAGCGACCTGGATCCGGATGAGTGTACCCATAATAGGGTAACCATAATGATTACGCCATGGATCCGGTGGATCTGAAGATAATACAGCTGGGATGATGGGTCAAGGGAAGAAGGGACATGCAGCCGAGCCTGGTAAGGGATTTAACAGATGAAAGACATAGAAGGTAGAAACCCAGGCAGGTATAGGCTTAAACATCAATACAGACCTTAATTTGCACAGTATCACGCAAGTGCCTTCCTGCCCTCAAGAACCGGAACTACATTGGCCGTACGAGCTCCGAGAAGGTTGGGAATTGCGAATCTAGTGTTGGTAGTGATAACTGGATAATACATTGGCCAGATCCTACAACCTAGTGAGCTTTTCCTTTACTCGTGCAGATCCGACAGGTTAACCGAATTTACTACTTGGTCGGTTACACCCTAGAGGTTCTCAACTCTCAAGATCCCGTCACAGGAGGCGGCAAGTACGACTTAAAGGACAACACAAAGGCAAGGGAACACACCCGCAAGGCAACCCTACGGCTAGATCCACGATCTAGGCCCCGGATCCATAAGCTCGAATATTCGCTTAGGATACGGAACCATCCACGGACGCAGAGTGAAGATTTTCCACTGCTGCTCCACCCCATCCCCACGTCTCGCCAAGACACTCAAGCTTCACCACTTGAACTCTTCGGAAGTTACCGAGAGAGCAGATCCCGCCCTACCGACGGGTACACAAGGTGAGGAAAGTTCAGCAGAACACGGATCATCGGGGGACCCCCTCCGTTAGTCGGTGTCTGGGCGCAGTTGGTAAGTTGGATCTGGCAATCTCGCAGATTTTGCTGATCCCGCTACACCACAATGGTGCGCGTGCCCGGATTCGAACCAGGGATTTCACCGTGAGTCCCAAGAAGATGCTCAAGTGAAGATTGAGCCAGGGGAAGAGGCGTCGTCGGAGGTCGGATCGACGAAGACGCTGCTGAATGAAACAAGATCCGCGGATCGATGGAGTTTTGGGAGGAACTCTGTCGACGGAAGAGAGGTGGATCCGGATCCGGATCTAGAAGAGAAACCTCTCTATCCTCCCCAGGTCCCCTCGGGGACCCCTGCGGATCTTGACGCAAGTCAAGATCCGCTAACAAAACAAGGGAAAGTGAAGGCGAAACGGTATGCATTTGCAGATTCACCGGTTAAGCCAACACCGTACCTAAACCCAAGCCCGCTAGTCGAAGAAACAAGAAAGAAGACGAAAACGAGTAAGACTACGCGGAAGAAGATGCAAGCTCCAGAGTCGGAAGAAGACCAAGCTGGATCCAGGTCAAGCTGGTCCGACAAGGATCTCGAGTTTGTGTATCGCCACCAGGCTTTACGCGACTTCCTGCATCAAGATCCTGTCATGCAGATCCTGAATCCACGACAGATCGAAGATCCAAGGGAACCGGTGGGAGCACCAACGAAAACGGCGAACAAGTTGGTGGCAGTCAAAGATCTATTACGTCTGCTTACGGAGTCAGGCATCGTAGCTGGTGTGTTCGACGCAGAGGATATCTTCGAGCTAGACCTGGATCTCATAGTATCCGCGACGCGGGACCTCTTTGCCAGAGTTAAGTCCATCACCGGAGAAAGGTCGCGCACTATGGACCCAGTGTCGTCGCCGAGGATCAGCCAAGCTGCGTCCTCAAACTACGAATCCGCCGCTGAGGATGAGTCAGACACGTCGTCCGAACCACGACGCATGACTTTAGGACCCTCCGGGGCATCCATGCTTGAAGCGCGGGCGAGGATCCGAGGACAGGAAGCCCCTGTGAACGTGAAAGCTCGGGATCCAGTACGCCCTACGCGTGATCTGACACAATCCAGCCAGGATCGAGCCAGATCCGGCAAGAAGCCAGTGGGATTATCGTCAGATCAGGCTCGAGGTAATCGCCTCACGGATCCAGTTCCGCCAGTGGACCAGACGGCCACAGGCTCTTCCGACACTTCCTCGGGCACCCTGCAGCGGCACTTTGAAGCTGCGATGAATCGCTTCCTGGCCGAACAGGGTATGAGAGCGCCCGTGCCACAAGTGCAAGTGCTCCACGAACATGGAGCACGGGACGTGGAGATGGAGTCAGTAGAGGGGGACAACTCCCATGATGAGTTCGACCCAGACGATCTGGATGGCCCATCCACTTCGGCAGCCGTGGTAGCAACGGCCACAGCCGGGGCAGGTGGATCGTCCATGATCCAGAGGGTACGGATCTCAGCTATATCGGACTTGAAGGAGTTCACGGGCAAGGATCAAGATGAGGACCGAGCGAGAACATGGATCAGCAAAGTCAAGTCGGCCCTCATGAGAGATCAAGCGTCGGATGCTGAGAAGTGTCTGACCTTTGCGGATCTGCTAGCGGGGCCAGCCAGGAACTGGTATCGGCAGCTGGGCAGATCAACCAGGAACAAGTGGCCAGATTTGCTGCGCAGTTTCCAGACCCAGTACTGTGGATTAGGAGTGTCGGTGGCACGACAATACTACCACGCTCGCCGCAGATCGGATGAATCCCCGTTGGAATACCTACATCGACTAAATGTGGCCGGTCTACGGGCCAAGTTGAAGATCAAGGATGGGGGATCCAAGGTACTGCGGGAACACGTGGATCATTTCATCGAGACGTTGGGAGATGTGGATCTGGCCGACAGGCTGACCCTGCTACGACTTCCCGACGCAGACGAGCTTGAAGAAGTACTGCGAGCGGTGGATCGAGCGAAACACCGCCAGAAGAAGGCGGCGGTCGGGTCCGGCAAGTATCGCCAAAAGGCTCCGACGCCTACGGCCCCAGCTCGACGTGTCCACCAAGTCACGGCGCCCGACTCAGGAACTGAGTCAGGATCCGACGGCTCGGACTCCGACCCTGAAGATTACCGTCGAGTCTGTCTCACTGCGTCCAACGATCGAACGGCGAAGACAGGAGACAACTCTCGACCGGGGGATACCGTACCCGGGGACCGTGGGATGTACAGATCCCGAGATCTCATGGACGGGGCAGCACAAGTCAGGTGTTCGCAGTGCGGATCCCGGAAGCACACTGAATCTGGATGCTGGAAACATCTGGTCTGTGAGAAGTGTGGCAAGAAAGGTCATCCCGGGGATCATTGCTTCTACGTGTGTCGCGGGTGTGGCGAGATTCACGACGTCGGCAAGTGCCCGATGGAAGAATTCTACAACCAGATCCGCCAATGGTTTGATCCAGCCAAGCACCGAGGGATGTTGCCGGAAGTGGCCGAGAAGATGTTAAACTAGGACGCTCGCCGGGTTTGAATCCGGTACGAGCCGAGCGTTCTAGGTACTGCATTTATGCATTTGTGAACAAGACATCGCTAGATCCAGGTAGCAGGACCCTAGATCCAGTCGATAATACACGTGATCTACATGAAGTGTCAGTTGCCAGGGTCTCTAGTTTGCGCCAAGTGGACGAGTTTTCCAGATCCAAAGTCTCTTCAACCCTGGATCTACAAAGAGGAGAGACACGTGGTTACTGGGAGAAACGCCAACATGGTCGATGGTTTGAGCCTACCAAGGGTGAGGTCACTGCAGATCCACCTAAGGTCTGTCTGGTCACTGGATCCTGTGGATCTGAGGATGTTGGATCCATGGATCTGCTAACAGGGGAGTCCCGTGGATACTGGAAGTACCATGCCCCAGGAAAGTGGTTCAGACAAGCCAAGGTAGGGGGCAAGATCAACAATGAAAAAGCAATCCTACTTCTAGATAGTGGTGCCGAGGTGTCTATACTGGATACCGCCTTTGCTCGTAAGGTTGGGTGCCAAGTGGATGGGAGTCGGATCCAAGATTGTGTTGGGATTGGTGAAGGCGTATACCGTACAAACGGGAGAACGCGAATTAAGATCACGCTAGCAGGTTGTTTGGTGTATTGGTTTGACATTTGGGTCGGGGATCTCGCTGGTCAAGACGCCATCCTTGGGATGGATTTCATGGTGCCAGCCGGAGTGAGGTTGGATCTGGCGGATGGGACACTTTGTTTCCCTGACGAGATGCGGATCCAGCTCAGCGGACGGCGGCCGTTGTATGGAGCGAAGATGAGGATCATAAGGGCGGATAAGACCACCTGGATCGAACCCGGGGAAACTTGGGAGCTGTCAGACCGGTTAAAGTGGGTGGAACATGAGAAACTGTGGGTCACTCGGGGCGAGAAATGGGTACCTACCGTAATCCAAGGACCAGGTCGATCGCAATACCTCCAGGTCACGAACGTCAGCGACAAGAGACTATTACTGGACCATTATGAGGAGATCGGACGATGGTTGGCGAAGGACGGTATCCCTAGGCGACCTGGATATGTGTCAGTGGGATCCCGCCGCTACAAAGAATGGCAGAATCTGGTGTACGAGGCGACTACCGAGATCGAATCTCTCGGAGAGGTGGAGCTCCCGGCGGAGCCAACTGACCCCTTGGTGGATCGGCCTTCATATCCAACTCCGCGAAAGATCCTGCAGAGAGATCGACGGGTTGAGATCCAAGCAATGGAGGTTGGATCCATGACGGGGGACGATCCCCAGAGTCGGCCCTTAGATAACGCAGGGTCGGTGGATGAAGGATTGCAGAGGGCTAAAGCCGAACAGCCGGATCCCGCCGATCCACAAGTGGATCCAAGCTTTCCACTGGATAAAGTGCCTGGATCCCTATCGAGAGTGGCAACGCTAGTCAAACCCGAACTGTCGGGTTCAGACTCGTTAGAGGACCGGCTGGATCCGACCGGTGACT
>NW_003303254.1:2578-5323 GCF_000142945.1 Phytophthora infestans T30-4 | reverse complement strand
AACCCACGAGCCTATTGGAAGCCTTGTGAGAGATCGACGAAGCCGAGCCTTGGCGTATCCAGTTTCGCGGGGACTTGAGCCAACATCCAGGACGCCAGATTCAGCGGTAAGTTGGCAAGTTCTTCAACGTTCAGCCCAAGACTACCTGATCCTCATCACTCTTTGACGCCACGCCCCCAGTTTCAGTCTTCGTGGATTCGCTTAGAAGTAGTAACTAGCGACTGAAAACTGGGTCGAGCTAGCCTTTTTGCAAAAGCTATCATAATCCACACTCTCTTACTTGAATATGTCTATAACAATCCCTCGTTGGTTGAGAAATCTAGTCCGGGCCTTTCAGTGTACACCTGGATCTGAGCGGGATCCACCCTTTCAGTGTACACCTGATCCACCCTTTCAGTGTACACCTGGATCTGGGCGGGATCCACCCTTTCAGTGTACACCTGGATCCGGGCGGGATCAACCCTTTTAGTGTACACCTGGATCTGGGCGGGATCCACCCTTTCAGTGAACACCTGGATTTGGGCGGGATCCCGGATCCGGTTGGATCTGCGCCTGGATTTCATCCGGATCTAGCGCCAATGACCCAGGATCAATTGGGTCAGTATAGTTGGGGCCCTTGAAAGCTCGTGCTTGAGATCAAACAGGACTCCTCGCACGTAAAACGTCACTCGTATGCATAAACATTCACTCCTTCCTCCTAATCCACCCTTCCCCTGTGGATTCGTCTTCTCTTTCTTTCCGATGTGACCAACTCACATCAGCGATCCTCCTCCTCCTGGCCCACACCCTTCCTGTGGGCCCTTTTTCATCCTCCCATCGACATGACCAACTCACATCCATGGGTCCCTTCTCTACTCTTCTTCATGAGACTGCATCACGCCGAATCTGTTACGATTCGTACGATCCCTCAAGAAATCATAGAGTAATGCTCCACAGTTCAGATCTGCCTCGTCTACCCAACTGGGTTCGTCATATCCACGCCAATACACCAGAAATTCACGGTAAACCCGTCCGTATCTAGTTCGTTTCCCCGACCTCATATCGGTGATCTTCTCGACTTCGAACTCGTCGGCTTCGAGATCCACATTCCAACTATCTTCCGGTAGGAGGACTTCGTCGAAGTCGACGCGATCGGATCCATCCACCGAAAGACGGATCTGCGGCCGATCCGGATATTCTTTGGCCAACTTCAGCTTGGATACGTGTACTACAGGGAACAGGCGATATTCGGTACCTGCCGTTTCCAGCTTTACCGCGTGTTCTCCAATCTTCTCGCTCACCCGGAACGGTCCATGCCATAGATGGGCCAATTTGCGGGCGTACCCTTCTTTCACTCGATCCAAATAAAGCCACACCTGCGATCCCACTTGGATTTGATGTGGACGGGCGTCTTCGTTGTGTCGATCCGCTCGATCCTGTATCGCACTCCGCAGTCGTTCGTTCTCCTGGGATCTAGCTTGCCGGAAGTATTTCTGGACTTAGTATCGCCATCGCCTTGGATCTCGGTTTCTCTTCTTGGTGCTGCATACTGGAATGGCCGCTTCTAGGGTGGATTTGGGATCCCACCCATGTACCAAGTAAAATGGGGTATCACCCCGGATCCTGTCTCGGGCGGTGTTCATCGCGAAGGGGAGCCGTTCTGCGTACTCATCCCAATCCCTCTGATCCAAATCCTGGACGTACATCTTGAGTGCTCTCGTGATCGTCTGTACCATGCGCTCGGCCGACCCGTTAGCTTGGGGACGATATGCCATGGTTGCTCGCTGTCGCTGCCCCAGGATCCGGTTGAATGCTCGAAAGAAATCAGACATAAAGCCTGGCTCCCGATCATGTCTAATCATCTCGCTAGCTCCAAATCTTCGGAAAACGCACTCCTCGTACGATTCAACAATGGTCTGCGCAGTTCTAGACGCACTAGCTTAGGCTACCACGTATCCGGTAAACAGGTCCACCCAAATCAACAATTCTGTGTTTCCTTTGAACGACTTGGGCAACGAGGGGATATGATCCATGGCTATGATTTGGAAAGGGTAAGTCGCTTGGATATTCCCAGGTGACTCCCCTTCGATTGTGGGCCTGCCCTTGCCTGTCTCACAATCCACACATTCCCCGACATACCGTTGTACGCTCATGAATAGTCCCCTCCAGTGAAAACATTCCCGGATCCGTTGGTAGGTCCGATCAATACCCTGATGTCCGCCTTCCAAGCTAGCGTGATAGTGGTGTAGGACATCCTGTTGTAAGGTTTCCGGCATCACCAGTCTCATCAATCCATCCCGATCCTCGTTGACTCTCTTCGTAGGGGGGCAATAGAAGAGCAAGTCATTCAGATCCACCGCGTAATCCGTAGCGATAATGCTGTAGGATTTGGCATCTTTCCGACTCAGGTCTCGTACACCCCCCATCAGATACTTCTTTAGTCCTAGGATCCACGCTTCCTCGTTCTGTGCTTTGAGGATCCGCTCGATGCGGACTCTCTTCACAAATGTTTCCTCGAGAATTTGGGGGTTGGATCCAATCCTTCCTCTGGACCTAGTGACGGCCATCACCTGGACTGTCCTTTTCTCGGGATCCCACTACCACCACTTCGTCTAGTCGGTTCAACGTAATTGAGATCCTGGATGCTCGGCCCTCTTCTCTTCCATTTCAACATCACCTTTTGATTCCCGAAAAGCGGTTCTTGGGCCCAATTATCTGCCTTGGGTATTCCATTTCCTCGTTTGACTATGCACCAAACTCGTGGAT
>NW_003303254.1:0-2478 GCF_000142945.1 Phytophthora infestans T30-4 | reverse complement strand
ACCCCATGCTTTCGAGTTAGGATCCAAGGAGGGAGGATCCCGCCTTAAGGGACCTGGATCCAGGGTATAGGTATGATGGATGCAGTGGATCTAGAACTTTCGTGGGACAGTGGAGATCACAGACGGTTGCGAGATGATGTTGGATGAGTGGAGAGCTCAGATCCACGACGAGTGTACACTTTCAAGTGAAGTGGATCCAAGCGACCTGGATCCTGATGAGTGTACCCATAATAGGGTAACCATAATGATTACGCCATGGATCCGGTGGATCTGAAGATAATACAGCTGGGATGATGGGTCAAGGGAAGAAGGGACATGCAGCCGAGCCTGGTAAGGGATTTAGCAGATGAAAGACATAGAGGGTAGAAACCCAGGCAGGTATAGGCTTAAATATCAATACAGACCTCAATTTGCACAGTATCACGCAAGTGCCTTCCTGCCCTCAAGAACCGGAACTACATTGGCCGTACGAGCTCCGAGAAGGTTGGGAATTGCGAATCTAGTGTTGGTAGTGATAACTGGATAATACATTGGCCAGATCCTACAACCTAGTGAGCTTTTCCTTTACTCGTGCAGATCCGACAGGTTAACCGAATTTACTACTTGGTCGGTTACACCCTAGAGGCTCTCAACTTTCAAGATCCCGTCACAGGAGGCGGCAAGTACGACTTAAAGGACAACACAAAGGCAAGGGAACACACCCGCAAGGCAACCCTACGGCCAGATCCACGATCTAGGCCCCGGATCCATAAGCTCGAATATTCGCTTAGGATACGGAACCATCCACGGACGCAGAGTGAAGATTTTCCACTGCTGCTCCACCCCATCCCCACGTCTCGCCAAGACACTCAAGCTTCACCACTTGAACTCTTCGGAAGTTACCGAGAGAGCAGATCCCGCCCTACCGACGGGTACACAAGGTGAGGAAAGTTCAGCAGAACACGAATCATCGGGGGACCCCCTCCGTTAGTCGGTGTCTGGGCGCAGTTGGTAAGTTGGATCTGGCAATCTCGCAGATTTAGCTGATCCCGCTACACCACAATCCAAACCCAGCAGTAGCTCGTTATACTCCGCTTCGTTGACGGTGAGGCCTTCCGCATAAGTGGATCTGGCCCGTACAACTTCCCATCCAGGTAGTCTCCACAGTATTGCACTGTACGCTCCGCCTCCGCGTTGTACGCGAGCGGATCCATCGAAACTCAGGACGTACAGATCCTCGTCTGCCTGTACCGTCAGGATCGGGATCTGGATCCGGCGTTTGGGCTCTTTCTTAGGAGCGACCCTAGTCAGCGTCTCATCCATCTTAGCTCGAGGAGTGATGCTCGCGGCCAAGACTCCCAGGATCTCGTCTTCCCCTTTCGAACACTTCACAATCTCCAGCGTCCAAGGCGAGAGTAAAGCTGCCCACTGTCCCAAACGTCCTTGTAACCCGGCCGACTTGAACAGCCAGGCTAGTGTGGTGTAGCGGGATCAGCAAAATCTGCGAGATTGCCAGATCCAACTTACCAACTGCGCCCAGACACCGACTAACGGAGGGGGTCCCCCGATGATCCGTGTTCTGCTGAACTTTCCTCACCTTGTGTACCCGTCGGTAGGGCGGGATCTGCTCTCTCGGTAACTTCCGAAGAGTTCAAGTGGTGAAGCTTGAGTGTCTTGGCGAGACGTGGGGATGGGGTGGAGCAGCAGTGGAAAATCTTCACTCTGCGTCCGTGGATGGTTCCGTATCCTAAGCGAATATTCGAGCTTATGGATCCGGGGCCTAGATCGTGGATCTGGCCGTAGGGTTGCCTTGCGGGTGTGTTCCCTTGCCTTTGTGTTGTCCTTTAAGTCGTACTTGCCGCCTCCTGTGACGGGATCTTGAGAGTTGAGAACCTCTAGGGTGTAACCGACCAAGTAGTAAATTCGGTTAACCTGTCGGATCTGCACGAGTAAAGGAAAAGCTCACTAGGTTGTAGGATCTGGCCAATGTATTATCGAGTTATCACTACCAACACTAGATTCGCAATTCCCAACCTTCTTCGAGCTCGTACGGCCAATGTAGTTCCGGTTCTTGAGGGCAGGAAGGCACTTGCGTGATACTGTGCAAATTGAGGACTGTATTGATATTTAAGCCTATACCTGCCTGGGTTTCTACCTTCTATGTCTTTCATCTGCTAAATCCCTTACCAGGCTCGGCTGCATGTCCCTTCTTCCCTTGACCCATCATCCCAGCTGTGTTATCTTCAGATCCACCGGATATATGACGTAATCATCATGGTCACCCTATTATGGGTACACTCATCCGGATCCAGGTCGCTTGGATCCACCTCACTGTAATGGTACACTCGCCGTGGATCCGAGCTCTCCAATCATCCAACATCATCTCGCAACCGTCTGTGATCTCCGTTGTCCCACGAAAGTTCGAGATCCACTGTATCCCTCATCCCTATACCCAGGATCCAGGTCCCTCAAGGCGGGATCCTCCCTCCTGGATACGAA
>NW_003303253.1:41363-44230 GCF_000142945.1 Phytophthora infestans T30-4 | reverse complement strand
CTCGTTTATCCGTTATTCGACGGCTGTTCTTTCCGCCGGACTTCCTAAGATCTCGCTTCGGCTTCTAGTTTACTTCTGGGTAACCTGTTTGGGACGACGCTTCAGATCTCACACTTCCCTCCACAAAGACAATACATGTCTGTTGGCTAAGAGGGATATTTTCTTTGTCCGAATTCACTCGTGTCAAGACGTCTGAGGAACAGGGTCTTTCGCGGTGCCCAGACGACGACTTTGTCTCGTGTCCGCTTCTTGCTATTGCATTGGCACTGATTACACAGGCTTCTCCCTCTGCATCACTATTGCACCAGCCTTCAGAACAGCAAGCCCATGCACATGCATCGTTGACACCGTCCACCCCGCTGATTGGTCCATCAACCACCCCGAAGACGTCGCAGAAGCTGAAGCCTTGCAAAACACTGGCAGCGAGATCAAAGTGACCGAAGCAGCATCTGGAGACCACAGCTACGACAATCGTGTGTTGGAGAGAGTTGCCAAGAAGGCATGAGTGACGGAGCGCTTGACATCGCATTCTTTCAGACGCGGGGGCGCTCAGCGTGCCAACGGTGCAGGAATGTGTGTTCAGTGGATCTTCGACAGAGGAGCGTGGACTATGATGGCGACAAACAAAGCATTTGCTTATGTCTTCAACACCCCGTCAGAAGACCACAAAGTTGCCCGAGTCCTGAGTAGTCGTGACCCAGAGAAGTCAGCTCGTCTGCTTTCGTTGGACGGCTTCGAGTCCGACACGCAGCTGAAGATTCAATCCGTCGCCTCAGCACTCTTTGTCGCCTCGTGTGGTCTAGAGACGTCACAGCACAATATTAGTGACCGCGTACGCGATATTCTGATGGCGTACCGGCTGAAACACTACCCTCAGCTCAAGACACTAGCGTCAGATAGTCCAGTGATCCAGCGCATCGAATCATGTACCATAGCCAAAGGGCTCTCATGCAATGACTTGCTCTCGTGGTCATCGTACTTGGCTCGAGACCCAATATTGTCTGACGCTAGAGAAGGCGCCGCTGCTCATGAAACGACAGCATATTTCACCAAACACCCCCTGTATCTTCACCAAGCATCACTAATTGATCAGCTAATTCAGGTAAAACAGAAGCTCGACGTACGTCTGTCGGTAATGGAGGCTAAGTTCTACAACAAGTAAAAAAAGAAAAGAACCTCAATTGAGATGCGTCAAGATGCAGATACTAACACACCACCTGTCAAGCGACGCCGTACCTCTGATGCTGTCAGGCTGAACGATGCGTCAAGAGCCGCATCTGTGGTGCTCGACGGACACTTCAAGCAAGCATGTGCGTTCAACCAACAAGCAGACTGTCGCCTTCATGAAAATGTTCCTTTCGGACGGCTTCGCTCTGAATGAGAAGTCACCACAATCCAGAGACGAGGTCATCAGGTTTGGAATCAGAGCAGAGGAAACGCCAATACAAGAGCGGGGTATCACAGCCCGCGAAGCTCAAAATGTGCTGAAGACAATGCGCAAACTCCACAAGAACGGTCACCTCAACGATCACATTAACTGCTATAGGCGCCTTCAAGTTGGAGGCTGCATACAAGACCCTGCTCCACCTCACACAACAAACATACTAGATATAGTTTCGACTACGTAATTACGTACCACTGAGTTTACTCGTCGCCGTCATTTGATTACAGTAGTCGACTCATTCCTTCAATCGTGTCGTTCCGTCATTTGATTACAGTTGTCGACTCATTCCTTCAATCATGTCGCTTATTCTCCTTTCTACCTCCAACCAATCATCATGCAACCGTCAAGATTGTCATCAACTCGACCAGAGAGTTCAAAAAGCTGTGTGTTTCTGTATCCTAGTTTTACAAGATTCGGGTTAGTGATGAAGCCATCCGTTACCTACGCCTTACCACGAATACGGCCATCGCCTCGCCGACGCTACTTCCTGAAGCCATCGACGTCATCATCTCTCCTCGGCCAAGAAAAAGAAGCCGCGTTTCAGTCTCGACGACGTTCAAGCGGGGCGTGTACCTCCTTTTGCTGACGATGATCTGTCCGATAGTGAGATCGATCGAAGCGCGAAAGAGAAGCTTGAGGGTGAGAAGCAGCACTACTCCCGCAAACTGCTGATCTGGAAGCGCGAAAACCGCAGAACGTACTACCTGGTGGAGTGGGAGGCAGCGTGGGAGCGCGCAAACATAAAAACCGCACCGTTGTCGCTGTCTTTGAGAAGGAGCGCCGCCTACTTGTTCGCAAGCCCTTCATTGAAGACGAGGCTGTGGAAGACAACACGCTGAGCAATACGGAAGCATAAGAGACGATAAGGCATAGGGAGCTAATACATGGTGTACTACGTGCTCAATAATCACTAGGTAATTGATTTACAGTGGTAGTATTGAGCACTAAGCTTAACCTTCAAATGGAGCAGCAAAGCTAACCTCGTTACGCTCCAAACATGAATTTAAATGCAGCGTTAAACACAAAGCTTATCTCCAAACGGAACGGCAATGTTAATCTCAACGCAAGCTAGCACATCACGCACAAGGAGCAGAGGCGGCTGTATATCGCACAGATAGACAGTTTACAAACATGATGAGAGCTTGGGGGGTTAAGTGTCGACTTGAGTGCTGCGGAAAAAAATCGAAAGTGAGCTTCTGTTGGTATTTACAACTTTACTGTGGGGATTTACATATGTCTTCTGTAGGAGCCAGTGATTTTATTGTGTAGTCACACATAGTAATGTCGTAAAAAGGTTTTGGGTGGGGTCCTGACTAGTCAATTTGCCGTGGCGAGTGCACAAGCCTCCCGGCCTAAAACATGCATAAGTAGCGCATGTGAGTCCAGCTACAAACTCGCCTATAAACGGTCTCAAAACCGCCTT
>NW_003303253.1:12219-13899 GCF_000142945.1 Phytophthora infestans T30-4 | reverse complement strand
TTGTAGTAACGGTCGCAGCGACCTGGTCCTCTATTTACGGAGATCTTCCATCCTCTGTCGCACAGCTTGTCGCCAATAGTGGGGGCCTCTGCCTTAAAATAGTGCTGAACCACCCCAAGTAGTGACTGGAAATAGGAACGCATTACGAGCGTTCCACCTGACTCAGTAAGGTACCTGCACAGGAATTCCTCGTCCAGGGAGTCTGTCCTTCCCTTGTCACACAACGGAAGAGCATCTGTCGTGATACTACTGCATTCTAAACTCTCAGGACTTCCGTTCACGACCATCCGATGCGTTGACTCGTGTTTTGAGATCTCGAATAGTGGGACGCCATCTAAGTGGCGTTCCAACATATTTCAATTCCGCGAGGCAGAAACGCCGTCTCGTCAGGTCCCACGCACACGTTGTGTTTGAAATTACGTTCTTCCGCGTCTCCAGCCGACCCTCCTGAGCCCACGCGCTCGTTCTTATCTATCGAGACTGAGCCAACGGTAGACGATGGCTGCTCCTCTGGCTCGCCAACCTCTCAGACGTCCCAATTCGCTCGTTTCACCTTGGTCGACGCTTCAGCTTGCGGGCGTACCAATCCAGCCAATATTCTGGCGCTCCAAGTTCTCCTGACGAGACCTCCCAGTACCTCTATTGTGAGTTCTGTTCAACTTTTCCTGAAGACGTTGGTTGAACCGATACAAGCGAACAGAGTCACAAATTGCTTCTCCTATTAAAGAGATGATATCTATGCACAATGGGAGGCTGTCTTGGGTTTTCTTGCAGCTCCAACCCAGCATCGCCGGATAGCATCATGCCAGTCATGCAAGAAAGGTAGCCACGTCTGCACAGCCGAACGCACAGCTTACCGTCGCAGCTATGTAACCGAACACCGCCAGTGAACACCCCCTCGACCCCACAACAGTCTCTAGGCTCACGGGTGTCACGTTCACAAGCAACTACCGGGAACTCTACCCCGAGCCAACCACGGCGATCTGCATCGCCAGTAGCTGCGACGACTACTCAGGGTGGTGCGCGCCCTGTGGTGACAGGAGTGTCCCCATGAGCCATATAAGTGGCTACAGCTGCGTCTGCAGGTGTCCCACAGCAGATGTCAGGAGCGATGGCCCTACCAGAGGTGGTGCCTACCACCACTTAAGGCGCTGTAAATCTTCCAACAGCAGATTCTAGCCGCAGCTGTAACGGGGTAAGAGATACCGTCACTAGCTTACACTATAGTGTGGAGGAAGCTCGCAATAGTAAAACCAAGTCTTAGGTTTGTGTCAAATTCAACTCTGATTTATTTAGGCTACCCCTGGCCTCGTGTGAACCACTCAAACACATGTCTATATCTGATTGGTCAAATAAGTGAGTCTGGCTCCTCACTATCACCAATCAGATGATGACACCTTGGCACATACTACCCGAGTGACCATTTTACCTACTTCTGTAATACCTAAAAAAATATCTACCTACTAATGTGTATTGGAGTGGGGGGCAAGAGATGAGACGTCTTCTTAGATAACACCTACACCAAATTAACACGCTCGGACCCCTTTGGATTATAATTGTGTAACCTATGCTCATACGCAGTGAGCGAAGAGTAACAGATATTGAGATTAATCAACTATAATTATCAATAGTATACGAAAGAAACGTAGCACACCGTCCACGCCATAAAAAGATGTGTTA
>NW_003303253.1:5634-11777 GCF_000142945.1 Phytophthora infestans T30-4 | reverse complement strand
CGACTCTGCTTCGTGCACGTGAGAGAGAGATGTGAGTCCTGTGGTAATTCAACCCGTCCGACTCAACGCGAATGGAGGGAACATCTCGCTGAGCGGCCACTCAGCGGAGAGGAGTCGGGATGGATCGGGAAGTACGAGCACACCCTGTCCACTATGGATCAGGCGGCTAATCGCGGCGGCTCACGCCGACGTTGCACGCGTCGGAGCGCGGCGTCGTTGTCGCCTCCTCGTGCGGGTCGTTATCATGGCCGTTCTCGATCTCGTTCACGGTCTCCGCGGGGTGACCCGCGGAGCTCTTCTTCTCAAGCAGCATGGTCTCATACTCGTGGACCACGTCCGGAACGTCGCGGAGAAGATTGGCGCGGGGCTCCCACGTATCATGTTCTGGGGGATAACCGAGCCAACGTACCAAGTAGCGGTGCGCGGTTGGAACCGCGCGAGGAACACGACTACGGACGTTTCGTTGAGCGGTCGAGCTGTGGGGATCTTCGTGGTCAACGATACGCTTCACGATCCAGCGCGCATCACCCACCGAGTCAATTATCAGTGGTGGGCCTTTACGGTGATACGGCGTATGCCCTGTACGTTCAGGGAGAGGTGGAGGCAGCTTCGAATCGTGCGTTGGACGCTCAGGTTGGGGCTGAGCGGGCGAAAGATCGTGCCTGGCGGGCTGAGCAGATCGCGTCGGAGCTACGTCAGTCGAATCGGGAGCTGTTATCTCGCCTACGGGGATTGGAGACGCATGTGCTTGGCTCTGCCCAGCAGGGAGATCGTCCGCGAGAGCGGGCGCCAGGGGCTGACGGGTTTCTGGCGCGTCAGGCTCGTCGCCCGACGCATGCTCCGTCTGCTGGCTCGAATCAGGAATCGTCGCAGGGAAGTACCGCTTGAGTCGCCCGACGTAAAACGTCGGATGGAGTCTAAGTGACGACGGGATGTCCAAGGTGTAGGCGTCGCCCACAGCCTTGGTTACACGAAAAGGACCGATGAAGCGTGGAGCAAGTTTGTTGGCGCCGATGTTGGTTACGGCGGAAGCGCGGATTCCCTCGGTCGATAGGAGAACGCGATCTCCTGTCTTGAATACATTCACGCTCTTTCGACCGTGCTTATCAGCTTATTCCTTTTGCTTGTCCACTGCGTTCTGCAGTGCGTCGCGGACGAACCTTGCGATGGATTGCCTTTGCATGACGAATTTCGCAACTGCCGAGCGATCGGCAGGAAGCACCGAGGGTTTCGGTGTATAGTTGGCCGTGGTAACTTCTTGTTCACGAATCTTGCTGCCTGGATCGATCAAGTTCTGCGACGTCCATCTCGTTATCGGAGATGCAGTATGCCGAGGAGGCTCGATGGACTGCTTGGACGGAGAGCGAGTCAGGGCGTTCGCACTGGCTACACCCGAAGATAACCCTGAAGGCGAGTGCGCCGGCAGGCCTGTTGACACCGGTGAGGCTACCGGTGCGTGCTGAGACACCGGTTCACGTACCGGTGATGACCACGACACGGACACGTTGTCCGTAGGGCTGAGCGCAGCTTCAGCATCCATGTCGACCGAAGGAGGTTCTCCCCCACCAAGGGTGGAGCCGCCAGCATCTGTGGGGTGACCCACGGCGAGAAGTGCCGGAACACGTGGGTGGCGAGCGTTGTTCACGAAGAACGGCGTCATACCCGTCGAGGAGTGCTCGGCGTTGTTGAGTGCGAACTCGGCTAGCGGTAGGAACGAGCTCCAGCTCGTGTACGAAGTTGCATAGCTGCGGAGAACGTCTTCAAGGACGCGGTTGACGCGTTCTCTTTGTCCATCCGTCTCCGGATGTGCCGCAGTCGACATCAGCAATTTGGTTCTCAAGAGCTCGAAGAGGCGTGACCAGAACGCGGATGTAAACCGCGGGTCGTGGTCGGACACGATAGACTCCGGCAGACCGTGGTGACGAAAAATCACGTCGACGAAGTGGGCCGCGGACTCTTCCGCGGTGATTGAGGCCGCCACCGGAACGAGATGGACCATCTTGCTGAAACGATCGACGAACACAAGTACACCCGTGCGCCCGGCTGTATCGGGCGGAAGACCGAAGATGAAGTCCATCGAAATGGAGCGCCAGGCTTCCGTGGCGACCGGAAGAGGGCGCAATGGGGCCTGAGACGTCGAAGACGGTTTGACTCGCTGGCAAGTTTCACATGTGCGGACCCACTTGCGTACCCACTTGTACATGTGCGGCCAATAGAAGTCTCTCGACAGAGCCGCGTACGTCTTCTCGCGACCGAGGTGTCCTTCAGTCGGGGCGTCATGATACTCGTGGATTATGCGCGCACGTAGATCAGCGTCGTTTGGGACGACGACTCGAGGTTCATCGAACCTGTCGATGCTGTACTTGAGCAGATTGCCGTCCAGTCGATATTGATCGATCTGATTCCGCGTGGTCTTTGACAGGGCACTTAGCGTGTCACTACTAGGAGCACGCAGGTGTTTCATGATGGCACCGTATATAGGGTCATCATCGTACGCTGTAGCAATCTCGTCACCCAGCAGGAGCGTGGGCGTGGCCAACGTCAAGTTGATGCCTGACGACACGCAGATCGCACATTCGTCGTCGTTCTCATCAGCCAGCTGATGTCCTAGCGGCTCACGGGGATCGTAGTCCGGACGCCGAGACAGCGCGTCGGCGAGAATGTTATTCTTGCCCGACTTGTAGTGAACAACGAAGTTGTACTCGGAGAAGAAGGACAGCCAGCGGGCCATCCGTTGCGACAAGTGAGGGCTCTTCATCGCTGTCCGCAGCGATGCGTGATCAGTGTAAACCGCAAACGACTGTTCACCGAGCAAGTACACTCTGAATTTGATCAGAGCGTACCGCATTGCCAGGAGCTCCTTGTCGTGGACTGGGTAATTCTTCTCGGCTGGCTTCAGTTGGCGCGACTGATAGCTGATAACGCGTTTGTGTTCGTCATCATCGAACTGCATCAGCGCACAGCCGATGGCAAAATCGCTCGCGTCGCAGACGACGTGGAATGACTTTGAGTCATCAGCAAGCTTCCGGATCGGCGCAGACGCCAAGCTCTTCTTCACCGAGCCGAATGCAGCTTAATGGTCCGATTTCCACTCCCAGATCACGTCTTTCTTCAGCAGCGAGGACAGCGGCTGGATCAACCCAGCGTAATTCTTCGTGTACTTGTGCAAGTAATTGGCCATGCCAAGCCACTGACGCAACTCAGTGGGGCTTGTCGGCGTTGGCCAAGCACAGATAGACGAAACCTTCTCGGGATCCGCGCGCACACCGTTCTTGCTCACGTAGCATCCCAACACCGGAATCTCCGGTGCGCAGAAGACACATTTCTTCAGGTTTGCGTAGAGCTTGTTCTCTCGCATCACCTGGAAGACTTGTCTCAGGTGTTTCAGATGTACGTCCACGGCACTGAGGTTGCCCTCAGCGCGGCTGTGCACGAAGATGTCGTCGAAGTAGCTCGGCGCGAAGTCTCGAAGCGGGCGAAGCACATGGGAGACCATGCGATTGAAGGTGGCAGGCGCGTTCTTGAGGCCCTGTGGCATCACGAGCCACTCCCAGAGCATCCCGCTCGGTGTACTTACGGCGGTGAGAGGCACATCAGATGTTCTCATCAGGATCTGATAGAATCCATCGGTCAGGTCGATGGCGCTGTAGATGACGCTGCCAGCCATGGAGTCCAGTACCATGTCCTTCCGAGGGATCGGAGTCTGCGCGGGGATGGTGGCATCATTCAACTTGTTGAATGCGTGAACAATACGCCATCCCCCTGTAGCTTTTTTCACACAGAACGTTGGACTGGAATGGGGAGAGGTACTCTCACGCACGTGACCCGCCTTTCGGCGGCCCTCGAAGAAGTCATCGATCGCTTTCACTTGATCACGCGGAAGTGGCCATTGTCTGGTAGCGTAGTACTTCGTACCTGGCGCGAGGTCGATCTCATGCTGGACCCCACGATCCGCCGGTAGCTCGGCGGGGATCTCATTCGGGAAGACGTCGGCGTACTCGCAGGCGGTGTCGTATACGGGATTCGCTGACTCCCGCAAGGCCTCCCAAGACTGCGTTTGGAATCGTTCCTCTCGAGCAGACTTAGGTTCAGCACCTAGCGGACGTGAACGTTCACTGTCCGTTGCGACCGCATTTGCTGCCTCATCCACCGAGCCTGCCTCGGTGACCAAGCATACTTGCTCGACGTCTCCCGCCTTGAGGTCCCGAAGAAAGGTCTTCCAGGACAAGCCTGGAAGGCGTGTGATCGCCGCCGCTTCGCGCGGCGGGCTCGCGATTGCGATGCTGCGCGACCGATTCGGGCCTCCTTTCACGTACTCCAGCGCGCTGACCGATTCCATCGGCGGGCTATCGCTGGTCGTGGAGTCTCGACGAGGTTTCAGGCGTCGTCGCTTCGACTTCTTCTTCGACTTCCTCGAGCTTACGCTCGAGTCTGACGCACTGCTACTCGACGATGCATCACCCTCCTCTAGGCGCGGGAGACCGTACTCGACCGGGCCGGGAACACGCGGGAGCCCCTGCTCAACCGCGGCATCGTTTGACGGGAGCCCAATCTGCTCGACCGCCGAATCGTTCGGCGGGAACCTCTGCTCCACCGCCGTCTCGTTGTGTGGGAGCCCCTGCTCGACCACTGTCTCGTATTGTGGGAGCCCCTGCTCGACCATCATCTCGTGTTGTGGGAGCCCCTGCTCGACCACCGTTTTGTACTGTGGAAGCCGCTGCTCAACCACCTCATCATCTACCTCGCGAAACCGCGAGGGCTCTTCGTCCAACAACGTAGCACAAGCCATACAGAGAGGGCCATCGCTCGCTCTGTGCACTGCCTGTGTCGTTGCTGTTTTATCCACGACTGTGACGTGGGGCCAGTCTCTTGGCGCCACCAAGAGGTGTGTGAAGACCTCGCTCACGTTGAATCCACGTCGACGCTTGACTGATTGGGCCAGCCAGTCAATCTCTGGCTGATATCGCGCAAGCCAAGGGATGCCCAGGATGCAGTCAAACGCGTAGTTCATCTCGATCACCAAGAAGTCGTCCTTGCTACGGAAGCCGTCGAACGTGTACGACAAGGACACGTCACGCCGCGCAACGCGGCGAGCCTTACCATCCGCGAGTTTGACTTGGATCTCGCCCGGACCATTCCGGACGCGGACGTTCTTGGGTAGTACCGACAAACCCGACGCGCGAAAGAAGTTGTTGGTCGCTCCTGAGTCAAGGAGCGCGCGCAGTGGTCGCCGGGCACCGGTGACGTGGAGGCTGACAATGATCAGTCTCGAGTCGTCCGGCGTAGTGGTGGCATTGGTGTGTGCTTGGAGCACGGGAGGGCTCGAGGGTTGGGCTGCCACCGGAGCGCCCGGTCCTTCGTTAAAGCCAGTAGGGCGCCCCGCACCTACTAGTCTTGGTCGTTTTTTGAATGAGCGACCGAGGAGTGTTCCGCATCGACGTGAGAGACGACGGTAGCTGGCGCGCGGCACTCCGCCGCGCGGTGACCCTTCTTCCCACAGCGGAAGCAAATGAGGGAACGATTGCTTCGCCCAGCGCTGCCGCGGTAGGACCCGCGACGTCGATCGCTCGACGCGTTGATGGCGTCGATCTCCATGGGCTCGGGGGTAGACTCTCGGGCTTCCGCAGGTATGGCTGCGGCGTACGATGCAGCGACCATGTAATCCTCGCGAATCGCGAGTGCAAATGCCTCCTCGAGAGAGGAGGGCTCAGCTCTGGTGAGGAAGTAGCGGGTCATACCCTCGCGCATGCCGAACACAAATACGTGGACTTGCGAGGCCATGTCGATTGGCTTGGTCACGATGCATGACGCCAGATGTCGCGTCTTCTGGACGTAATCACGCATGGACATCTGCCCTTGCCGAAGAGCGAAGAACTCTGCGCGAACGCGAGACTCATCTTGCGGGGGCTCGAACGCGAGGCGCAAGTCGCTCTGGAGAGTTTCCAGAGTCGGGAAAGCCTCGGGGTCGACAACCAGCTTCCCGAGGGCCCATTCTTTGGACTTCACGGTTAACCGGGAGAGGAGGAAGTTTATCTTGGCGGATGACGCCTCGATGGTTGCGAGGCGATAGCGATGTCGATCTCGGGAGCCACCGGTTTAGCGGGACAGGTTTCACCGGCGCAAGAATACGTAGACGTCTCCAT
>NW_003303253.1:0-5389 GCF_000142945.1 Phytophthora infestans T30-4 | reverse complement strand
GTGCTACCAGGTGTAATGCGGCAAGAGATACCGTCACTAGCTTACACTATAGTGTGGAGGAAGCTCGCAATATTAAAACCAAGTCTTAGGTTTGTGTCAAATTCAACTCTGATTTATTTAGGACCAGGGCGGCTACCCCTGGACTCGTGTGAACCACTCAAACACATGTCTATATCTGATTGGTCAATAAGTGAGTCTGGCTCCTCACTATCAACCAATCAGATGATGACACCTTGGCACACGCTACCCGTGTGCCACTTTACCTACTTATGTAATAACTAAAGAAATATCTACCTACTTAATGTAATTGGAGTTGGGCAGCAGCAACGGTACTGGAAGACGTATCTCACACTGGAGAAGAACAAGCACCTGTAGGTCATGCTCACCTCTACCAGCTTCTACTGCGGCCAATTGGCAAGGCAACCATTGCTCAACGTGACAGCTCGGCTGAGGTCCTCGATGACGTTGTCATTAATGGAAGCCCATTCCATGAAATAATGCAGAAGGTCTGGTCTCTATTTAGCAGTCGAGTGAAGTGCAAAGCTGTTGAAAGGCGGGTGCTGTTGGTAGAAGTTAAGCAGCCACATCATGTGTCACACATGCACTGAACCTCTGTGTATTTTCACTCTCTGGTGGTGTTTATTAAAAGATTTGGGCTAGGTGGCCCAAGCTTGATATAAGCATACAGGCAGTGGTATACAGTGCTAGCGTGCGCGTAACTGTTTCCTCTATGTCCAGTGCGCTCCTGAGTCTGAGTAGATCTGACAATTTAGTTGAATATTGACCAATTGCAGTCAAGGATAGGTTCACATATCGCGATTTTGACGCCACTTTTGCAGATTTGGGCAAAATTGACAGTACTTCCTTTGTGAGCGATTTCATCAAATACCGGTACGTGTACCGTACATGTATCTGTTTACATGATCAATTCGACAAAAAGGTGTCTCCATATCAACTTTGAAAATACCAATTGAGTACCATATAAATTAAGGCAATACCTTGCACCACTGGCGACGAAGCGCTGTTTTGAAGAGGACAAGTGCGATGTCTGGTGAGAAGCGTAAGTGGCGCCTCTCTCTTCCTGCGCTGACTCTGCGTGCCACCGCCTCTCATTGCATTCCCTCTCTGACATCATCTCTACCTGACACTGTGATACTTTGCCTCTGTTTCGACTGGTTGTCGACACCTTCGGCTGGACCATGACCTCAGTTACGAACAAGGAGGTGGCGACCGCGCCTGCCATTGTGGAAAAAGGAGAGGAGGAAGAGCACCCCTTGCAGACGGGATGGTCGCTCTGGTGCGTTCTCTTGCAGCTCTTCGGAGAATGATGTCCGTCCAGACGAACTGACGCGGTTTGTTGGTCAATGCTGTGCGCACAGGTACGACAAGAAGATGCCCAAGAAGATTGACGTGGGGTAAGTTGCTGTTACTGCAATTGACAGGCGTGTTGGTGGTGACTGGTGGTGCTTTTGTGGTATGCTACAGAACTTACCAGTCGAACTTGCAGAAGATTGCCAATTTCAACACGGTGGAGGACTTCTGGCGGTGAGTACGCGTTGAGTTCGGGGTGGCGAAGCTGAGTGACGCTGATGATGCTCTTATTTTGCTTGCCGGTTCCAGCCACTACATCCACGTGAAGCGTCCGTCGCAGCTGAGTCGTGATGTGAACCTTTATCTGTTCCGTGACCAGCCGAACTGCGCGCCGATGTGGGAGGCTTTCCCTCAGGGTGGCTGCTGGATCCTCAAGATCAAGAAGAAAGCCAACGTACTCGGTAAGATGTGGCAGGACCTGGTCTTTGCCGCCATTGGTGAGGCTTTCGAGCAGCTTGACGTCGTGGGTATCGCCATGGCGATCCGCTCTAAGGAGGACATGCTGTCTGTCTGGAACGCCGACAACTCGGACGACAACACCCGCTTTGCTATCGGGTGCGTGTTGGGCTGAGCCTTACGGGCTTTGACTAGTGGGTTTCTAAGCATCTCGTCTTGATATGTTGTAATAGTGAGAAGCTGAAGGAGATCCTCATGCTTGATTCCAACACGCTGGTGGAGTACAAGTTCCACGCAAACTCCATCCGGGACATGTCGACCTTCCGCAACGCGAAGCCCTACGTCTTCGCCGCTGCGACGCCGGCCACGACCAACTAAACTTTAGATTCTGTGCAAAGGTCCTGTCTACATACCGAGCAGCTGTTCGGCTGCAAGCGAGTTACATGAACTGCGCGTCAGGGTCGGCCACGACGTCAACGCAATAGAAAGCGGCGAAACCATACGCGTATATTCGGGTATGACACATGATGCTTTTCTTTTTTTGTATTTGGGTTCATTACTACAATCTACCGTTGGTAATCTACTACTACATGTACTACCCATGCCCCCTACACTGCTAGCAACAGATTCTGATGAATCGTGAGGAACTTCAAAATCACTCCGTTCGTCCAGCCGAAGCCGAACTGCGGGAAGTATTCACCACCAGCGCCCAAGCCGCCGATCTCGGATGCGTTGTACTTCTCGAACATCAAACCTGTCTGTCTCCAAGCTGTCAAACTGGTCTGCGTCCACGTCTGTGACAGCTCACGGGCCAAACTGTACGACTCTGTGGTGTTGACTGCCAGCAAACCTTCCACGACAATGTCTTGCTCCGGCGGCCACGCATTAGGCGAATCCCATTGCTGCCCAGAGAAAATAGTTGTGGTCTGTACACCACCGACCTGGAGTAACCCAGAGCTCTTGAGTGAGGTCACGACATGCTTGAGACGATCAATATCGGACGAGTTGAATGCCTTCGCCCATAGCGGAGTATAGTCGGACACCGAGACAATAGTCGAGTGTGTGTCCGTCTCCAAGTCGTAATCTTTCCAGCTCTTGTGTTTCTCGCTCCAGAGAATAGCGTCGATAGCTTCCAGTCGACGAGCAGCAGCTCGCTCGAAAAACTGAGCTCGAACGTCATTACCCAGGTGTCGATTAAACTCCATCAGATTGCGTTCTACCCGGTACATGATCGCGTTCAGATCCACAGGAACTACCGACGTGGTCACCATCGACTTCATGTCCAATGGATCTCGTAGCCATCGACTACTGAAGTCCCAGCCGCTCTCGGCTGCAGCAATCACATTATTGTAGTACTTGTCCTTGTGTCGCTCTGTGGCCGCAGCGTTTCCATCCTCCATTTGCATCGTGCGATCGAAAAACTCGGCAGCGACCAACACATCCTCACGATACGACTCTGGTCGTGGCTGATTGGCATTGGACGTGTAGCGGTTCAACACGTACGTCGTACTCAAATTCCGCCGAGTTAACTCCACGGCATGGCCACAAGGTCCATGTTGCATCCAGAAATCGTACTCACGTTCTAGAATCGGCAATGCAGCACGTAGATACTCGTCATCGTACTCTGTCTCGTTGCCATCAACCGAGAGACGAGCTACCAGCTTCACCATATCTGAGAGCATTGGAGGTTGAGACCGCGTCAAGTAGTAGATCCGCCCACCATTAGGCACGAAGCCATAGTCAGCAACGTATTCCAGCAAGTGGTTCACGATACCACGAGCTGTGATCGGCATACCACTGACCAAAAGTCCTTGCACGATCCAATACGAATCCCAGTAGTAACTTTCACGGAAGCGTCCACCAGGTACGATCAGTACGTTGGCAGGTTGACTCAAACTTGGTGCGTCCAGTTTTCGGGATCGAAGTAGCGACCCTTTTACATTTAAATTGCGAGTGCGCCCAAGAGTCTGCCAGATTTGATGCAGATCAAACGCCCAGTCTCGGAGCTCTTTGTCTTGGATGTCGGATACCATCGGCGGGTGGTATTGTCCTTGGAAGTCAAACGGCGTGACCGGCAGTAGATCTGTGCCTGGAGGGTCGAAGTGGTCGTCAATAAAGCGACGCAGAAGTTGCTCGTGCGTGTCGTGAGTATGCGGTTGATAGTCGGTCATGGCCAATTCACGACGCTGGAAATCCACGAGGATATCGAAAGCGCTGCTGTTGTCTTTGATGGGCATGTCGACAAAGTATTTGCTGTCTGAAAAGACGTTGGCCATCTGAACAGCATGCAGGAGGGGGCCACGACAGTAGATATCCATCGCTCTCTCCAGTTCCACATCAACACCGAGTGTTATATCGGTATCGGACGGGAGCTCGCTCAATACTGGCGGGTGGCTCTTCATGTTGCGGAGGAACGAGCGCAGTCGGTGCCCTCCACGCATCAACTTCCCACCAGAGCGGTGCAGCGAGAATGACGGCGCCCTCTTGACTCCATGATTGGTTGTCTTGGTCGATAGCAGTCTCAAGCCGGTGCCCACTATGGTCATCACCACGAGGATCTCCATCGCCCAGCGTACATAGCGGAGAACGACAGAGCGACTTTGCGCCCCAGCAGCATCTCCAGGTTTCTTAGCACTCTGTTCATCTTCGCGTTGGTTCTTTGGCAGCAAGAGAGTATTCTCTTCTTTGCTTGTTGCGTCGCGATCGGGCATGTTAGATAGCAACGTGGTGCGTTTCAATGCTTCGACCCCATCGCGTTCAGAGCTCTCGGTCATGCAGCTGTGGCTAGAAGAGAAGGGCAAGGGTGACGGGGGCATCGACTGGCACGAACGACGACGTGCTCGCTTGGACGTGAATTGTAAAATGGTGACTGAGAGACTGACTCACCCAGAGCCCACCGGGAGTGATGACTCTGGGGGCCTCGTTCCTGCGGCCCGTCCCAGTGCAAACTTGAAGTGGAAACGATTCTAAAACTTTATTTAGCTGCGTCAAATACAATCATCAAAAGAGGCTGTAATATTTTATAAAACTAATGTATCTATATCAAATTACAAGGGGCTGAAGTAATTACCGGATTACGTCGCGGCGCACACGCACGAGACGACGATGCTCTGGTGTCGAGCTGTCAAACGCTCGTGGATTGGATGGTCAGCATCAGAACTTGTTTTGCTTTGGAACTCGTCCGTCGATAAAGCCCCAGCTCAGCCACTCGATTGGATCCACCATTGTCCGTCGGGACGCGTAGCTCGGTCTGTACGACGCTCGACTCGGGCTCCCGATTATGGCATGGTCTTTTCAATTATTTCTTATGAAAGCATAAAATTATTTATTTCTTCGATTACCCGGATGTTATTAATAATGTATTTGCTTAAGGAATCATCCGACATAATTTATGAGCAAAACCTCTTTATCATTATGTACCTCTCACAACCAACCGTGACTTTTCACTACTTAAACTCTCTGCTACCAGCACGTCTCTAAGCCAGCTATACGACACAGCTTGCTCACGTCCTCACTTTTAATTTGAACAACTCGAACCAAGCCCCTCGCTAAGCTACTATGGTCCTTGCCACGCTCCTTCGCCACGCCACCTTCACGCCAGCCCAGGTGACTGGGTTCTACT
>NW_003303252.1:13177-17301 GCF_000142945.1 Phytophthora infestans T30-4 | reverse complement strand
GCCCCTTAAGGGGCCACGTCAGGCATCACGGGCGTCGCAAAATAACACAGCTGCCAATGATGTCCAAAGGAAGGACGGCGCCTGCAGTCGATCCATATAAAGGACTTCGCTACTTAAAAGATCATCGGAGGTAGAAATCCAGGCAGGTATAGGCTTAAGTATCAATACAGTACTCCAAATCTGCACAGTGACACGCAAGTGCCTTCCCTGCCCTCAAGAACCCGGAACTACATTGGCCCGTACGAGCTCCGAGAAGGTTGGGAATTGCGAATCTAGTGTTGGTAGTGATAACTGGATAATACATTGGCCAGATCCTACAACCTAGTGAGCTTTTCCTTTACTTGTGCAGATCCGACAGGTTAACCGAATTTACTACTTGGTCGGTTACACCCTAGGGGCTCTCAATTCTCAAGAGCCCGTCACAGGAGGCGGCAAGTACAACGCAAAGGCAAGGGACACACCCGCAAGGCAACCTTTCGGCCAGATCCACGATCTAGGCCCCGGATCCATAAGCTCGAATATTCGCTTAGGATTCGGAACAATCCACGGACGCAGAGTGAAGATTTGCCACTGCTGCTCCACCCCATCCCCACGTCTCGCCAGGACACTCAAGCTTCACCACTTGAACTCTTCGGAAGTTACCGAGAGAGCAAGATCCCGCCCTACCGACGGGTACACAAGGTGAGGAAAGTTCAGCAGAACACGGATCATCGGGGGACCCCCTCCGTTAGTCGGTGTCTGGGCGCAGTTGGTAAGTTGGATCTGGCAATCTCGCAGATTTTGCTGATCCCGCTACACCACACAGGTGTAATATCGATACATTGAATTCCATAATCGTTGATTAAGTAAGCCACTACCTTGCTCTGGATTTAACCCTCCGTCTAGACCCATCTGCACCACCTCTGTTTGAAAGCTTTCCCACTCCATTTGGAGCGGGGATTGAAACATCGGGACTCCGCCAACTATGATTTGCAGGCCGATGAGCGCTGCGAATGGTCCCGTCCCTGACGGTTCATGCGTCGTCACAGAAACCTCAGGAGCGCTTGACCAATTGACCAGAGTACCTGAGCCAGCTGTTGCTCCGTTGCCTGCATCGCCGATCAGCATCGGAATGAGTCACTCTCTTGGGGTTGACGATGCCTGGCGAGATTGTGCCTGAGAACGATTGCAATCGATCGATGTAGAAGCTGGTGACGAACCGCTCGAGATCGCAAGTCGACTTGGTATGAGTCAAAGCTCTGTCTACGTCCGCTGAGGCCACATAGTACGGCACGTAGCATCTGGCGCTAACGAAAGGGACTGTGCATCCGTTCGTGGCGGTGCCACACACATCAGCTGTAAACTGCCATGTGGATGCGGTAGTGCCGAAGCCAGTACCTGTTGTACCAAGCATGCCGGGGTGCGTATGACCGTATAGAGCTGTTGCTGCTGTAACCCCGTTGATGGCACCAGATGCGCCTGTAGTGAACACATAGCGCCCCGAATTGTAGTTCAAATAAATAAATCCTTTTAGGTTTTTGAGTGGTGGTAGCTTCGCACAGCAATCGCTAATGTCCTTAACGCGGACTGTTGCCAAAGTCATGAGAGTGAAGACATCGTTTCCGACTGCAACAGCACCCTGAGTGTAGTTGACGCTTCCTTTGCCTAAGAGCGGTGCATTGTTGATAATTCCATTCAAAATGGTTGTGGCATCTTTTGTGTTCGAGGTGTTGTTAATGAATTGTGCACGAGTTTTGAAGCCCGGATTAGATGCAGTAGGTAAAGTGAAGCCAGTCACAGCTGATACGCTAGTTGCAAGCGGCAAGTTATCGAGACTGGTGTATGTGCTTGTGCCATCCGGCGCCAGTTGGTAATCGTCTAGACTGATCCCTAGCGACGGTCCCCAGTTGTGAAGCTCACTCAGCGACCACTCGGTTAAGATCTTAAACGTAGTGTCTGTGTTTAGGTAGATCTGAGCGCTCTGTATCGTCGTACCCCCAATAGTAATCTGAGCTGAGTCAACGAACTGATGGAAGCCGTTCTTGATGGTTGCCATCATCTGGTTGATTGATGAAGTCGTAGCAGCTGCTCCAGTGTTTGTAATGCGGAGCTGCACCGGAAATTGAATCAGAGCCTGAGAGAGGTCCGACCATTGATTCAAATTCGCTAGAGTGTTCAAATTGAACTGCAGCTGGCCTGTAAACACGCCTCCGTTCGACGAATTGTCATTAATGTAAGTCCATTTCTTGCTTTGGAACAGAACAGTCTTGTCAGGCTGAGTAACTGCCTCGTCGAACACAACTTTGTCGCTATCAGAGCTCATACTTTCCCTATATCCATATAGACACAAAGGTGAGTGAAAAATAAATAATGCGCCTCGCTTCGCTTCTTCGTGAGCCGGCAACGACGGACAAACAACTGTTCCGCCTAGCAAAGGCAGTTGGCATTCGTAACGTAGCTATCAGCTGGTTGCAGAACTACGACCCCAACCACAAAGGCCCGCAGGTTATCAATCTAGGATCTCCTCGAATGGGTGGAACGCACTGGGTTGCTGTGTACCGCGATCACTACTTCGATCCTCTCGGCATGCCTCCTCCGAGCGTCAAAGATCTCGACGAGAAGCAGTGGACCACCATCGATGTGCAGAACAGCTCATACGGACACTGTGGACAGTACTGCATCTACTTTCTATGGCAGCTTGGTCTTGGGCATCTTGAGCTGTCTGGAGCTCCGCCGTCAAGGTTTGCACCTGATCGGAAAGAGCCTATGCTAGAACCCGCAGATCGGTGGGCGACATAGAAGACGGACTGACCGGAGGAGTGGTGGAGGGGGCCTTGCCCGACGATTTGCCGGTACGCTTGGCGGGAGACATGTGTCGCGAAGGGGAGAAGCGGTTGTGGATGCTGGTAATGCACGCCGTGAACGCTGTTGTGCAGCGCCGACAACGTACAGGAGGCGATTGTGGTGAAGTGCTTTCTCAGAAATAATATAATGGGCCTGACGCGGGGTCACTATCCCGAATCAGTGACAAATATAAGTGATTAGAGAGGATTTGGGTTGGTGGCACGGATGCAAGTTGCCTGTGGTGGATTAGCCATGACGAGCGGCACCCCGTATGGAATGACAATGGATCTGGTATGAGCGATGCACGGGAAGACAAGATCCACCAAGACCTATCTCGGATCCACCCTTACCTGGATTCACTTAGGTGGATATGGGATACACTATGTACCAGTGGATCGAGTGTGGATCCTATGAAGGAATGGTGGTAGGTGTCATCCGAAGGTGGATCTAATAGCCACGGCTAACGAGGAATCAAGATCCACCGCGAGGTACCCCGGATCCCATACCTCCGAATTCGGATCCATGGAGGAAGGATCCCGCCTTGAGGGACCTGGATCCAGGGTATAGGTGTGATGGATGCAGTGGATCTCGAACTTTCGTGGGACCAAGGAGATCACAGAAGGTTGCAAGATGATGTTGGATGATTGGAGAGCTCGGATCCACGGCGAGTGTACAATTACAGTGAGGTGGATCCAAGCGACCTGGATCCGGATGAGTGTACCCATAATAGGGTGACCATGATGATTACGTCATGGATCCGGTGGATCTGAAGATAACACAGCTGGGATGATGGGTCAAGGGAAGAAGGGACATGCAGCCGAGCCTGGTAAGGGATTTAGCAGATGAAAGACATAGAAGGTAGAAATCCAGGCAGGTATACGCTTAAATATCAATACAGAACTCAATTTGCACAGTATCACGCAAGTGCCTTCCTGCCCTCAAGAACCGGAACTACATTGGCCGTACGAGCTCGGAGAAGGTTGGGAATTGCGAATCTAGTGTTGGTAGTGATAACTGGATAATACATTGGCCAGATCCTACAACCTAGTGAGCTTTTCCTTTACTTGTGCAGATCCGACAGGTTAACCGAATTTACTACTTGGTCGGTTACACCCTAGAGGCTCTCAACTTTCAAGATCCCGTCACAGGAGGCGGCAAGTACGACGCAAAGGAACTACAAAGGCAAGGGAGCACACCCGTAAGGCAGCCCTCCGCCCAGATCCTCGATCCACTAAAGGGATCCTTGAGCTCGAATGTTCGCTTTGGCTTCGCAACACTGCACGGACGCAGAGTGAAGATTT
>NW_003303252.1:5177-12603 GCF_000142945.1 Phytophthora infestans T30-4 | reverse complement strand
TCGTCTGTCACTGTTTCACCTGAGAACCGACGTTCACGCGATGTCTCGATGGGAGCCACCAGCGTATTGTCAGTCGAGGTGACATTGACTTCAGAGCTCATCGGTACGTCACTTGACGGCTCAGCGTACTCAGGTACCTCTCCCATCACTCCTTCAAGTTGCTTAGCTGTTCCGAGAGTAGCTGAGCTCTCCGCTGCTGCTTTGGCGACACTAGGATCAGCTGCTGCCAGATGTTTCCATATGTGCCGAGCCATGTTCGCCAGTCGCTGTGCTTGAGCTGCTTCTGTAGCTTCCTTTGCTAAGCTATCGTACAATGCAAACTGCGTCGCTTCATTGTTTGTCTCCTCGTCGTCTCTCGCATGGCGATATTGACGAAGTTGCGCCTGGTTCGAAGCATACATGCTATATTCTCTGGCAGATTACTTTTTAGCTTTTTTGGCTGCTGTTCTAGCTTTGACCGCATCTTTAATGCATTGCTGTACGACTTTCATGAACTCCTTTTTCGCCTCTGGATCACCTGCAGCCACTTTGTCCAAAAACGCTTGACTGAATTCGATCGCAGAAGCGTTCTTAGCCTTCATCTCCGCCATGCGCTCGTTTAGCTTCGAGCGGAACGTAGCGTGGCTCAGGTTCCTCTGAATATTTTGGAGTGCGGGGCTTAGCGAAGAAGAGGGCAATGCGCGGAATTCTTTAATCAGCTTGTCGAGGTACTTCCCCTTTATAGCTGCAACAATCGGATCTATGCTTCCTACCGCCTCGGACGGCTCTGATGGATCCAATATTTGACTTCCAATACGTCTGGCACTATTTGCAAGTCTCGAGGCCTGCTCTTCTTCTCCAGCCTCTTGAGCGAGCAGCTCATACAGTCGCAGCTGTGTGGCATCGGAGTTCCTTTCTTCTGCATCCCGATCTTTACGGTAGCGACGCAAGCGCTTTTGATTTGAAATGTACATGCCGCATATATCTATTCTTGGATTTTTTCTATGCGCAGCTGCAGAATTATTGTGACATCGGGGTCGAGAATGTTGAGAGGGATTAGATACTGATCGCAGAGCAGCACTGTGATCTCAGACCTCCATCCACTTTGTTGTGGAATGAAGCTCAAAGCCGTCGGCATGCTTGTTATCAGATTGGCGTAGGTGGTGCCTGCTGGGCTAAACGAGTGTATCACCTTTGAGTTTGGAGCGTATGGATTGCAGCAGCTGTCGAGAGTGACTGTACCACATTTTGCACGTCTGACACGACGGGAGTTGAAGTTGAACTTACAGTCGTGATGGTCGAAGGCTGAGACGAGGGGAACGTTCCGGTGGCGAAACCTATGACTTTGCCGAACGCTGGTGATGCGATCGAGAGCTGCGGACCTTTCGACGTTGAAGGGAATGTCAATTGCGGGCCTGCTGTGAATCCGGAAGGAAGAGCGGTTGGCTCAGAGTACGAGATGAACTGAACTTGGTACGTGCTCGGGTTGACCACAAACTTGCAGTAGACGGTCTGCTCGCCTGTTGGGTTATTTGAAATGTAGTAACCCTGGCTGACGAGGTACCAGAAAAGATAGTTGTTAAGGTCGGAAACGTTGTAACCTCCGTCAGGGATCGTGAGATTGAGCGTGATGGTTCCAGACGACGTCGGGTGAATAATGCTGAACGAATTATTGGCTTTGACTGCGGTGATATTCGGCCAGCTGAACCAAACTGCAGCTTTTTCGAGTGCGATGCTCGTATGGGTCATTTCGACGGAGGTACCGAAACCGTAACGGAACGAACTTCCTCCTGCATAGCTGCTTTTGTTGATAATGATCGGGTATGTCACGCTCATAGTTGGATCGCCCCGCCGGTTATATTAGGCCTAGCAATTCTTTTTTGAATGTCAATCAACAAAGTGTCGAGAGAATTCTGAGTATTCTCGTTGTAGACGCGAGTGAACTCCTCCAGATTTAGCTCAGTGGGAAAACAAGTCAAGATCAGACGGAGATCTTTGTTTAGAAGGTTTTTTCCGAGGATGAAATATTGCACATTGTCTCGTATCATCTTAGGTATTTGAAAGAAGCTTTGACCGATGTACAGCATTGAGAAGCCTAACTTGCGCCCCTTTATGAAATACTGTTTCGCTTGAACGTTTGCTTGATGATCTAAAATCAGATCGTCGAAGATAATGAAGCGCTGGTACTTGTCTATCCGCTTGAGCTTGTTGCGCTCCTCATCCTTGATGCTGTAGTTAGTGGTCGGAGGCACCGCTACGTCTTCAAAAAACAGCACAGACTTGTTGCCGAGCTTGTCGAAGAGGTGATCGTACAGTGGCTCGTCTCGTGACTCGACGCACACGATGATCTCGTGGAACGTCTTGTTCATAGCGACAATCAGGTTCAACAGCGCGTTGGTCTTCCCCGAGCCACTTGGAGCTGCAGCCAGCGCGCGGAATGGCACGTCGATCCCGTGGATACCTACATTTGGGTTTATCACATGCCCCCTGTGTATTGATAGAAGTTGATCATCTCTCTATATGGCGGTACAGATATATCCGCTTTCATATAAGGATGGCATCGTACCCCGCCATTCGTCCCACCGATGTGTTCAATACATCACTGTTCACCAAAAGCACAGATGGTCTGACTTTAGCGAATGCAGATCAGCGCTACATCCGCTCTGGATCGACAGCAACTGTCTTGAGTCTTAGCTGTTCGGGCTTGGCTGACGTCGGCTCTCTCAAGATCGGTGGAGCTACTGTCGACCTTACGCCGATCTCAGGCGTTACAGCAGGAACAGCTCTCGGAGGGAAGGCGCTTATTGTCGACAGCTCACGCAACATAGCGAATCTAAACAATGTCACTTGCTCGGGCCTTGCAGATGTCGGCTCTCTCAAGATCGGCGGAACGGCAGTCGACTTGTCACCAATTTCAGGTGTCACAGCTGGTCGAGCAAGGCTCTCATTGTTGACAGCTCTCGCAACATAGCGAATCTAAACAGGATCACGCTTGGCAATACGAGTAACAACGCGATCATCGACTGTGGTATCATCTCAGGTTCGGGCTCGAACTATATTCTAGCATTGTTTAGCAGCTCGACAGACTTTTACGGATTCGGAGCACGTGATAGCCTCAGCAAGCACCTAACACCCACTGCTCATGCCTTCTACACTGGTTCCACTCCGTCGGTGCTAGGCACTGAGCGATTTCGAGTAGCTACTACAGGCATCGTCGTCACAGGTGACACGAACACGACCGCTACCTACAAAGTAAACGGCACGACGGTCATAGACGCTTTCGGAACGGGTTTTTCGCGAACATAACGGGCACGCTGACAACAGCGGCACAAACTGGCATAACTTCGGTGGGGACCTTAACTTCGCTCAGCACGTTTGGAGCAGCTGCAGTAGGATCACTCACTATTGGTGGAGCGACTATCATCGACAGCTCTGCGAATGCAACGCTCTCCAACTGCAACGTAAGCGCTCTTAGCACTGGGAACTGCACCGTGACTTCTCTCAGCTGCGGTCTTGTCTCCCTCAACGAGGCGAAGTTGAGCTACTTAGACGGAGCGACCCCCGGTACTGCCGCAGCAAGCAAAGCTCTCGTTTGCGACGACTTCTCCTCGATAACGGGTCTACAGATGATCTCCTCGAACATGTATCGCCTGGGGAGCACCTCTCTCGATTTCGCTCCGATCATCAAAGTCTCAGCAGGTGCCGCCACCGCGAGCAAGGCGCTGATTCTGAACTCGAGCGGGCGGCTGAGGATGGCAGGTGGCACAGCTTCAACCAACTGCTACGACTTCTACAACGGCGGTAGCTTTAAGGAAATCGTCTCGATATTCAGAGATAATGATGACGCTGGGCTAACAATCGGAACGAAGGCTCAGACCACACAGAAGTGCTCGCCTCTCCTTGCGCTCGTCTCAGGCTACGATGTCTCAGGGGTGAGTGGCACGTCATCTGCAGGCACGGTGGAGATGCTTCGATGTCAGACAAACATGGTAGGAGGAGTGGGTTCAACCAATATCTCCGGGCTGTTTCACGGGTATGTTCAGTCAACGAACTACAGTCAGCTATACACGAACCAACCGGCAGGCCTCGAGACTTGCAATTAGTGCCACCCGTATTGGAAGTCAAATATTGGATCCATCAGAGCCGTCCGAGGTGGTAGGAAGCATAGATCCGATTGTTGCAGCTATAAAGGGGAAGTACCTCGACAAGCTGATTAAAGAATTCCGCGCATTGCCCTCTTCTTCGCTAAGCCCCGCACTCCAAAATATTCAGAGGAACCTGAGCCACGCTACGTTCCGCTCGAAGCTAAACGAGCGCATGGCGGAGATGAAGGCTAAGAACGCGAATTCAGTCAAGAGGTTTTGGACAAAGTGGCTGCAGGTGATCCAGAGGCGAAAGGGGAGCTCATGAAAGTCGTACAGCAATGCATTAAAGATGCGGTCAAAGCTAGAACAGCAGCCAAAAAAGCTAAAAAGTAATCTGCCAGAGAATATAGCATGTATGCTTCGAACCAGGCGCAACATCGTCAATATCGCCATGCGAGAGACGACGAGGAAACAAACAATGAAGCGACGCAGTTTGCATTGTACGATAGCTTAGCAAAGGAAGCTACAGAAGCAGCTCAAGCACAGCGACTGGCGAACATGGCTCGTCACATATGGAAACATCTGGCAGCAGCTGATCCTAGTGTCGCCAAAGCAGCAGCGGAGAGCTCAGCTACTCTCAGAACAGCTAAGCAACTTGAAGGAGTGATGGGAGAGGTACCTGAGTACGCTGAGCAGTCAAGTGACGTACCGGTGAGCTCTGAAGTCAATGTCACCTCGACTGACAATACGCTGGTGGCTCCCATCGAGACATCGCGTGAACGTCGGTTCTCAGGTGAAACAGTGACAGACGAGCCATTGCAAACGCAGACCTTTTCTGCTGGAGACGATGATATAGTTCCTACACCACCTCCTTCTTCTACCTTTGAGTCACCACCTCCTTCTCCTCCGTCTACTCCAGCACCTGAACCAACCTACACAACCGTTCGCACGGTAACACCGCCTGTGTACGTACCACCTCCAGTCGTGCCTCGCGAACCACTGTCTCGGCCAACTCAGCGAAATCTCACTCTTGACGAGACGCTGGCGTTGGTGAGAGGAGAACGCGAGCGAGACCAGCGAGAACGTCGCACAAGAACTATTCTCCAACCTACCAGAGGCGTTGAAGAAGAAATCGATACAGCTGTCACAGAGCAAATGGAGCATGAGAGGTCACAGGGGCAAGAGCGACGCGCTCAGCTAAGCCAACTTTACAATAGCCCTGACATGTTGACCCCAGAAGCAGTAGATTTGAGACGTGAAGTAGCTAGACAGCATCGTGAGTTGGCAGAAGCTGAAGAATCGGATTCAGACAGTGACGTGGTTGAAGTTCCTCGCCCTCCGAGTCCACCGCGCGAGGTGATCGAGATATCAGATGACGAACTTGAATCGCCGCGTAATCGTCGACAAGCGCCTTCTCAGCGAGAGTGGCAGAGAGACATCGAATCGCTCAGAGGGCGAATTGAGCAGAGTCAGAGACGAGGTCGAACGGATGAGGTGCTAAGACGGCGGCTGGAGCAGATTCTCTCTTCTGAGCCTGAACCTGAGCTGAGTGACACGGGTTACACGTCAGAGGAAGACAGAGGTCGTTCTAGATCTGAATCTGAGGATGAGAGTGAGGAAACCAGCTTGAGGAGCAAGAACCGTTCACATGACGTGAGCACAGACGCTGCCTCAGCAGAGTTCCATATCAGTCGGATCTTGAACCGCATCAATGAGCTCGGCGACGATCACACCATCGTGATCCGACCAGTGGTAAACACTTCCAACTTGTGGGACGAAGGTGAGCCACTGAACGACATCCGCATCGTGTTCAGCGACGGTAAGTTCAAGTTCGTCAGCGAGGAGACGGGCCACAATCGTCCATCAATCGCTCGACGGATCAACTGGAGGCTGACGTTGCAAAACCTCGAGGAGACTGAGCGCGACAAACTCGACGTCGGAGAGTATCTCCGTTTTCAAGACGAACGACGCTTCCCAAAGCAACGAGAGGTGGAGACGAGTGATGACGTTCATTCCGACTCGTCGAAAGCAGTGCAAGCCGACACTGAAGGAGCTGACTTCAGAGGCATGGTCAAGGATGCAATCTTAGAGCTTGGCGGGGAAAGATACGTTCCGGTGTTTAAGGCCAGTGACGACAGCCATACGTGGTACTTCGACGAGACTGGAGCACTTCGGTCAAGAAACAGCGGTAAGATCACGCATCTAAAAAGCGTTAATACGATCGACTGGGAGGCGACTCTGCAAGACCTCGTAGCGCGTCTCGGACCGAACCGTCTGCCTAACTCGTTTACAGTGAAAACCCCGCGTAATTAATTTGCTGACTTTTTTTTGCTGACAGAGAATATAGCGAAAGATGACGTACCACCACCTGGCAATCGACTTGAATGAGTCGCAAGCTCACAAGGCATGCAAAGGAAGAGGCATTCGCTTGACGCCAGGGCAATTCGGCAAGGGGCGGTTGTCAGTTCATCCTGAGAACAAGAAGAAGCTAGAACCCTCGGTGGTGAAGAAGAAGGGATGCACGTTGAACTTGACTCCAGGTGAGCTGGCAGAAACCGCATGGCATCACGTCCAATCGAGAGGAATGGAGGGATCGGGTTTCTGAAGGAAAATCTGGAAGGGGCTGAAATCAGGCTGGAACGTGTTGAAGGACTCTGGCGTGCTTACCGCAGCTGCGGATCAAGGAGCAAAAGCTCTCGGTGCGTACACTGGTCAACCGCAAGTCGCTAATGCTCTTAGATCGGGACTCAAAAGAATGACTGGGGTTGGCATTGCTGAGCGCAAAAAAACTAAGCATGAGCCTCTGAAAGCATCTGGTTTGTACATCAGCTAGGTGATGTTGTACGCGTCGAAGTCGCTATAGAATCCGTCGACGTCATTGCGTATTGCATGCCATAGAAAGTAGATGCAGTACTGTCCATAGTGTCCGTATGAGCTTTTCTGCACATCGATGGTGGTCCACTGCTTCTCGTCGAGATCTTTGACGCTCGGAGGAGGCATGCCGAGAGGATCGAAGTAGTGATCGCGGTACACAGCAACCCAGTGCGTTCCACCCATTCGAGGAGATCCTAGATTGATAACCTGCGGGCCTTTGTGGTTGGGGTCGTAGTTCTGCAACCAGCTGATAGCTACGTTACGAATGCCAACTGCCTTTGCTAGGCGGAACAGTTGTTTGTCCGTCGTTGCCGGCTCACGAAGAAGCGAAGCGAGGCGCATTATTTATTTTTCACTCACCTTTGTGTCTATATGGATATAGGGAAAGTATGAGCTCTGATAGCGACAAAGTTGTGTTCGACGAGGCAGCTACTTAGCCTGACAAGACTGTTCTGTTCCAAAGCAAGAAATGGACTTACATTAATGAC
>NW_003303252.1:0-4492 GCF_000142945.1 Phytophthora infestans T30-4 | reverse complement strand
CTGGCGCCGGATGGCACAAGCACATACACCAGTCTCGATAACTTGCCGCTTGCAACTAGCGTATCAGCTGTGACTGGCTTCACTTTACCTACTGCATCTAATCCGGGCTTCAAAACTCGTGCACAATTCATTAACAACACCTCGAACACAAAAGATGCCACAACCATTTTGAATGGAATTATCAACAATGCACCGCTCTTAGGCAAAGGAAGCGTCAACTACACTCAGGGTGCTGTTGCAGTCGGAAACGATGTCTTCACTCTCATGACTTTGGCAACAGTCCGCGTTAAGGACATTAGCGATTGCTGTGCGAAGCTACCACCACTCAAAAACCTAAAAGGATTTATTTATTTGAACTACAATTCGGGGCGCTATGTGTTCACTACAGGCGCATCTGGTGCCATCAACGGGGTTACAGCAGCAACGGCTCTGTACGGTCATACGCACCCCGGCATGCTTGGTACAACAGGTACTGGCTTCGGCACTACCGCATCCACATGGCAGTTTACAGCTGATGTGTGTGGCACCGCCACGAACGGATGCACAGTCCCTTTCGTTAGCGCCAGATGCTACGTGCCGTACTATGTGGCCTCAGCGGACGTAGACAGAGCTTTGACTCATACCAAGTCGATTCGCTATCTCGAGCGGTTCGTCACCAGCTTCTACATCGATCGATTGCAATCGTTCTCAGGCACAATCTCGCCAGGCATCGTCAACCCCAAGAGAGTGACTCATTCCGATGCTGATCGGCGATGCAGGCAACGGAGCAACAGCTGGCTCAGGTACTCTGGTCAATTGGTCAAGCGCTCCTGAGGTTTCTGTGACGACGCATGAACCGTCAGGGACGGGACCATTCGCAGCGCTCACCGGCCTGCAAATCATAGTTGGCGGGGTCCCGATGTTTCAATCCCCGCTCCAAATGGATTGGGAAAGCTTTCAAACAGAGGTGGTGCAGATGGGTCTAGACGGAGGGTTAAATCCAGAGCAAGGTAGTGGCTTACTTAATCAACGATTATGGAATTCAATGTATCGATATTACACCTGTGTGGTGTAGCGGGATCAACAAAATCTGCGAGATTGCCAGATCCAACTTACCAACTGCGCCCAGACACCGACTAACGGAGGGGGTCCCCCGATGATCCGTGTTCTGCTGAACTTTCCTCACCTTGTGTACCCGTCGGTAGGGCGGGATCTTGCTCTCTCGGTAACTTCCGAAGAGTTCAAGTGGTGAAGCTTGAGTGTCCTGGCGAGACGTGGGGATGGGGTGGAGCAGCAGTGGAAAATCTTCACTCTGCGTCCGTGGATTGTTCCGAATCCTAAGCGAATATTCGAGCTTATGGATCCGGGGCCTAGATCGTGGATCTGGCGTAGGGTTGCCTTACGGGTGTGTTCCCTTGCCTTTGTAGTTCCTTTGCGTCGTACTTGCCGCCTCCTGTGACGGGATCTTGAAATTTGAGAGCCTCTAGGGTGTAACCGACCAAGTAGTAAATTCGGTTAGCCTGTCGGATCTGCACAAGTAAAGGAAAAGCTCACTAGGTTGTAGGATCTGGCCAATGTATTATCCAGTTATCACTACCAACACTAGATTCGCAATTCCCAACCTTCTCCGAGCTCGTACGGCCAATGTAATTCCGGTTCTTGAGGGCAGGAAGGCACTTGCGTGATACTGTGCAAATTGAGGTCTGTATTGATATTTAAGCCTATACCTGCCTGGATTTCTACCTTCTATGTCTTTCATCTGCTAAATCCCTTACCAGGCTCGGCTGCATGTCCCTTCTTCCCTTGACCCATCATCCCAGCTGTGTTATCTTCAGATCCACCGGATATATGACGTAATCATCATGGTCACCCTGTTATGGGTACACTCATCCGGATCTAGGTCGCTTGGATCCACCTCGCTGTAATTGTACACTCGCCGTGGATCCGAGCTCTCCAATCATCCAACAGCATCTTGCAACCTTCTGGGATCTCCTTGGTCCCACGAAAGTTCGAAATCCACTGCATCCATCATCCCTATACCCTGGATCCAGGTCCCTCAAGGCGGGATCCTTCCTCCATGGATCCGAACTCGGAGGTATGGGATCCGGGGTACCTCGCGGTGGATCTTGACTCCTCGTTAGCCGTGGCTATTAGATCCACCTTCGGATGACACCTACCACCATTCCTTCATAGGATCCACACTCGATCCACTGGTACATAGTATATCCCCATATCCATTTAAGTGAATCCAGGTAAGGGTGGATCCGAGGTAAGTCTTTGTGGATCTTGCCTTCTCGTACATCGCTCATACCAGATCCATCGTCATTTCATACGGGGTGCCGCTCGTCATGGCTAATCCACCACAGGCAACTTGCATCCGTGCCACCAACCCAAATCCTCTCTAATCACTTGAAATTGTCACTGATTCGGGATAGTGACCCCGCGTCAGGCCCATTCTCTTATTTCTGAGAAAGCACTTCACCACAATCGCCTCCTGTACGTTGTCGGCGCTGCACAACAGCGTTCACGGCGTGCATTACCAGCATCCACAACCGCTTTCTCCCCTTCGCGACACATGGCTCCCGCCAAGCGTACCGGCAAATCGTCGGGCAAGGCCCCATCCACCACACCTCCGGTCAGTCCGTCTTCCATGTCGCCCACCGATCTGCGGGTTCTAGCCCAGGCTCTTTCCGATCAGGTGCAAACCCTGACGGCGGAGCTCCAGACGGCTCAAGATGCCCAAGACCAAGCTGCGTCTCTGCACACTACCCAACTTCAGACCTTGCGAGCCCAAATCCATGACCAGGCTATGGAGATCCAGGGGTGGGAGCACCGTGCGGCCTCTCGGTCGCAGGACCTGCGACTCTTGTTGGCTGATCAGGCGGTCGAGATCCGCTACCTGACCGGACGGCTGGATCGCGCCTCCCGTCAGCGAGATGTCATGCGGGATGACAACGACCATCTCCTTAGGGAGATGGCAGTCGCTGGATCTGAGATCCACCAGCTCCAATCCCGGATCCACGATCTCGAGCGGGATCTGGAGGATTCCCAGACTGCTGGGGCAGCTGCGGATGCGAGCTTGGACCGGCTCCATGACGAGTTGCGTCTGACCCAAGAGGAGGTGGTGACCAACGACTATGTGGGATCCACCCATGGCGGGTCCACCTTAGGGTCGGCGCGTGGAGGATCTCCCGCGCCAAATCCACCTCCCTCGTCGCCGGATGTAGCTCTGGCTCAGCTTGCTGAGGAGTTGCAGGATACCAAGGAGACGCTCGAGAAAGCGTCTGCCGGACGAGAGTACGCGCTCGAGGAGTTCGTGCGTATAACTCAATTACGCGACGAGATCCAAGCGAAACTGGCGGACAGCGAACTCCAGCGGGACAAGGCGGCTACCGAGTGGGCGGATGCCAAGCGTGCACAAACAGAGCTGGAATCCAAGCTTCGCCGCACGAGTACGTGGATCCTCTTTTAGTCCTTGCTAGTAACCCCATATTCACTCGTTATTGTCAATCCAGGTGACGAATTGAAAGAAGCCGATGCGACCGCCGCGAAACTCCGGGATCAACTCGCTGCAGCCCAAACTCAGTAGCAACAGCTGGTCCTGGAGCGCGATCGTGGCTTATCGGAGCGGGATTTGGCTCGTCGACGACTGGCGCTGGTGACAGCTGCCGTGTTGGATCCCCTTCCTCCCTTGTCGGAACCTTCTCGTGCTGACAGCGCCTCCGCTCCTCTCCCGTCTGTAAGTGGGGCAGATCCATCAGTTGCGAAACGTCCGCGTAGTGCGTCTTCCGCTCCTAGCACCGGATCTCCCCGTCCCCATAAGCAGGCTCGAGCTTCCCCGAAAGCCAAACCCAAAACGACTCCGGTCTCTAAAACGGCTTCGCAAGCGGGATCCACCTCTGCGTCCAAGGCGGGATCCACATCCACGTCCAAAACTTCCGCTCCCCCCTCGAAGTCGGGTGCAGGATCCAAGTCTGGATCCTCCGCTAGATCCAAATCTACCTCGGCGTCCAAGTCTGGATCTGGACCCCAGGCTGGGTCTACGGCGCCCAAGACTGGATCCGTTGCTTCGTCCAAACCAGGATCGGCGTCCAAGACGGGATCCACCGCTGGTCCTTCGGTGACGACGTCCGCCGTTCCCCAGCCTGCTTCCATCAGCCCTTCGCCGGCTCGTACTGGACCCGGGAAGGGGAAAGCCAAATGTGTCCTTCCCCCTGGATGTGGACTTGGCAGCTCGGAGGACGCCGAGGATGAGGAATCCGACTGGTCCGACGGCTCAGGGCCTCCTAACCGATCGTCGTCAAAGCGTACGTCGTCTTCCGGCCCGTATCCCTTCACTCTGAGCGATGAGGACGATGACGACGACGACGATGACGACGAGAGTCCAGAGGATTCGGAGGAGGCTCGAGCCGCTGAGGATGCCTTGGAGGAAGACACGCGACGGGCTCTGTCCCAATCCCGGTCCGAAGCCCGGCGGAGATCCCTCTCGACGCCGCCTCCACAAGTTGCTGGC
>NW_003303251.1:14949-17896 GCF_000142945.1 Phytophthora infestans T30-4 | reverse complement strand
GTCAATGCACAGTCCTTGTTGTAAACTCCGTGGAGACGGCTCGTAAACACAGAACGAAGCGCTTCGTTCTGTGTTGAAGTTTCTGTCTCCTCGCCGAGTAGTCTTCAACCTTTCTCATCGACTCCTGCCCTGGAAAATTCGCATTAGAAATCAAGCAAAGCTCAGTGTCCAAATGTACGACGCCACCGGTAGGTCGTGGTTGAAGTTAACGCGAACTTGAAGGCAGTGCTTTCGAGTCGGATCCAATTGAATCGACGCTCGAGATACAGTACTGTACAGCCCCTGCCGTGAATCGCGAAAATACACGCCTCCACTTACGCACAAGGCGAGCAAACGCTAGGACTCGTAGCGTTTGCTCGACGGGAAAAAAATAACGCAGACTCTGTCACAGAGTCTGTGACCGTTGAATCAATTAGCTCAGCGAATACCCCCGTCCAACTATATGTGGAATAGCTTGCGCGTCTCTATTGTTTATCTTTGCCGCGTTAATGAGCTTCCGTGCGTCCCACAAGATCAGCAGTTTTAGTAAGGGCCTTGCCAAGGTCCCGCGCGAACTTCAACCACCATCGAGTTTTCTTTGATGATTTGTTGATATCTCGCTCTGCATACATGGCTGCTTACTTGAATGCAGTGCATGTAAGTCAAGACCCGTGCGGCGCGAACCACCGCAACGGCGTCTTAGCTTGCATCGATATGTACACTTCAAGTGCCAATGCACCCCCTTGAGTTGAGTTCCAACCCGTCTGAGCGTCCGGCTCATGCGCTTCTGAAGCAGATATCTCACTATCTTCAGACTTCAGATTTTGGTGTTCACTTCGACTTCCAAGGTCATTTCCCGATGGTCCACGCCCGGCTGCTTGAAGTTGCAGCCCGTCACGTTTAGACTCAAAGAGACTGGTGATTTGTCAAATCGAGTCAAACCCATGTTCAACCGGGCTGGTCATCCATTCTACGAAGTAAACTTTCTCTTGGTCTCCTTACTCAAGATAAAGTCACACCTCGACTCATTCTTCGTTTTGCGCTGAAGCAACACATTCCGGTCTACACGTCGCACTCGTCATGGTGGCAATACCGATCACCAGTAATCGCCACTCTTTGGATACCGAACCAACCGAAGGCAGTCGCACCTATGCCATCATCGTCTGCGCCTTTGCGTCGCTCGGAGGTTTTTTCTTTGGCTATGACCAAGGTGTGACCTCCGGTGTGTTGATCATGGATTCGTTTCTAAACGACTACTGCGTCGGCTGGCACAATTTCACGTATGACGAATGCACACGCTCCACCTCTCAACTTCCTGGAGAATGGACAACCTTCACTGTGTGGTACAATATGGTCTACAACCTCGGTTGTCTGGTTGGTGCTCTGATCGGTGGCTACGTCGCCGACAAGTTCGGTCGTCTTTCAGCAATTGTAGCAGCGCGACTACTTCTTTCTCAGCGGGATGATAGCCGAGTTCATTTTCCTTCGGTACGCGTCCGCAGAAGCGAACTGGGTGCAGCTTGTCGTCGTGCGGTTGCATCAATGTACGGCTCAGTGCCCAGTCATTGGCGTACAACATTATGTGGACTTCTTTCGCCGAGTCGAAATGGCGCAGAATTGGAGCTTCTGCTACCCGTCTTTTCGGCTCGGCGAATGACGCTTTTGCTGACGCCAAGTCACCCCCAGGACCAAAGTCCGTATCCTTTAGCTGATAGAGTACCGCTCCATAAACAGCCAAGTTCTGGATGAATCGGCCGTAATAGTTGAGGGCGCCGAGGAAAGCTTGCATCCCCTTCTTTGATTTCGGGAAGGCGAGCTCGGCGATCGCGGCTATCTTCTTCGCATCAGCGCGTATGCCACTCGGCGTAATCTCGTGCGATAGGAAATCAACCTTGGGTTGGGACAAAAGATACCCTTGGTAAAGCTGATGCTAAATTCGACATTCTGTGAACCGGGCTAGTAGTCGGGCGAGTGTCTCCAAGCAGGCGTCAAACGTCTTCCCTCCAAAAACAGATATCATCAACAAACGACCTCCGCTTGAACACCGGAATCAAAGAAGACTGGTCTGGTTCTCCATTAGCGAACATGTCGCCGTCTGGTCCGTTAACCAGGTCTTGGACCGGATCGCAGTCAGCTTGTGATTGGTGGTCCGCTTCAAACTTCCTCAGCTGACCCTGCGTTGAATCGCTGACTCCGCCAAGCTCGACTCGCCGAGTTCCCGACGCGGCTTCAGCAATAGCCATTCGTTCAGCAAACAACTGCCATCCTCCCTTTGGTTGAACGTATCCCCATAGAGCGTTGTCGATCAGTCGCTGGTAAATCATAGGCGCATTCTTCAATCCAAACGGCATGCGTAACCATTCAAAGTGTCCAAGTGCACAGACGAACGCTGAGATCTGCCGAGCTCGGCGTGTCATTAAGACTGCCCAGAATCCACTCGCAGCATCAAGCGAGCAAAACCACAAGTAACTCTCCAATTCGGTAAGTAGGTCATCAACTAGTGGCATAGCGTATTCCATCGGCGTCGTAACCGCATTAACTAGTTTATAGTCAATGCATAGCCGAATATCCACACCATTTTTCTTGAGCACTATCACCACTGGCGAGGTCCAAGGACTGCCCGAGAATGATATCAACCCAGCTCGAAGCATCCCCTTCAACAACCCGTAAAGTTTGCTCAAGTGGCGGAGAGGTATCCGCCGAGCTCTCTGCTGGTTGCTCGCTGTCGCTGCCCTAGGATCCGGTTGAATGCTCGAAAGAAATCAGACATAAAGCCTGGCTCCCGATCATGTCTAATCATTTCGCTAGCACCAAATCTTCGGAAAACACACTCCTCGTACGATTCCGCAATGGTTTGCGCAGTTCTAGACGCACTAGCTTTGGCAATCACATATCCGGTAAACAGGTCCACCCAAATCAACAATTCTGTGTTTCCTTTGAACGACGGGGCAACGAGGGGATATGATCC
>NW_003303251.1:9973-14812 GCF_000142945.1 Phytophthora infestans T30-4 | reverse complement strand
AAGCAACTATAGAAGGGTCGATCGTAATCTATTCGTGATATATTTCAGAAACCTCGAAACTTACGATTCCACTTTGACAAAATTTGTGATAGGAGAAGGCACATTCTGCGACGATTCAATCGAAACAAAGAGACTTGAGAAATAATTAAATCAAGACAACACAGATGCAGGCGCTTGTACCAGCACCGCTAGTGAAGATCTAACACCCCTAGCGCCTCCATCCCCTCCTGCCACACGCCATAGCTACTCTCGAGCTCACAATTCGAGGTTGTGCAAAGAGCTATTACGCTTTAAACTCCGGCAAATTCAACGCATGGAAGAGAAGTTGCAGATGCTGACTCAACACTCGGAGAAGCTAATACAAGCTCGGGATGAGCTCGCCTCAATGCTCGCCGAAGAGAAAGGTGATGCAACACGCCTAGCAGTTGCAGTTGGGGTCGTCACTTTGGACAAAGGCTACGTGATGTCATACAGTCTGATGCTGGAGGAGTGCTGCAATATAATGCTTGATAGGCACTAGTGAGTCAGAGTTAAAAGTGAAGCACGTTAATCTATTCGTTGTGATGCAAAACCAAACAGCTTCATTTGATTTCATTAGTGTTGCAAGCAGAGCTTTATCCGTAGCATTCACTATTCGATTGAGTTTGTTGGATAGTGTTGTCACTTCAGGCTGCGAAAGAATCATCCAAAGTATTCTGAGTCTCATGGCAGCAACATCATCACGTGTGACAACAGCTCTGGAAAAGCTGAAGCTATCTCTCAGCATCGCATACGCCCGAGCAATGCACAACACACCACACGACGTTCCGTCTGGTTGTTTTGGAGCGTCAAGCCATACTGCGCTTGATTCTAGCGGTGACTCGGTGAGCCGCATAGAGGAATTATGCCAGTTTCGCAGAAACGGTGCCACAGCCACTTCGTAAGTATCTTCCATCGCCGCCCGATACGAGCCGTTGCACAAAGGCTCATAGCAGTAGGAGGTGAAGGTGGATGGATCTTGACGGTAGTTCATGCGCACCATGATTATTCTTCAGTGGTTGTTGTTCAAGTGAACGGGCATAACAGCGTAATAGTACATCGAAATGCGCCCTACTGGGGTTATTGGGCAACTTATCGTCGGAGCGTAGGAGTCAATAGCAAAACATTCACCGACTGAGTTGCAGATACAGCGGAGGCTGAAGTCGATAATAATATCACTCAGCATCCGTTCTCTTGCCAACATGCCGACCAAATGGTTCACCTTGACAGTGGCCTCGCCACCCGACAACCGAAACATGGACCCAAGGCATGCTTTGCCAAGAATTCTCGCGACATCTTCTGCAAATTCTTTGTGTATTTCACCAGACTCACTAGGTAGCATCCCGTCCGTGTCCGTCTCTTCATCAAACAGTTCTGGGGTTGACAGGGTTTTTTTTCACTTTGTCGAGAGAACCCAATCCATATCTGCCAGCCAAGCTTCGCACTTCCGACGGATCTCGTAGAACGCCTTCATGCGGTAGACAGCGGCACTAGTTCACATTATAATTTGCATCATGTATCCAATACAAGCAACATTATAAGCAACATAGTAAGCAGCACAATGAACAACACAGCAGTACAGACAACAAACCTGGTGAACTTTGGAGTGCCTCCAGGAAAGAACGCGATGATCTCGTTCGTGGTACCTTCGGGGTGATCGGCTTCCGAATCGCTACCGAAATAGCTGGATTTCTTTCGTTTCATCTTCTCCGCTTCGACCACTGCGTCCAGCTTATTCACTAGGTGCTTAGGAATGACGAAGTTGTAGTCGTAGTCATCGGCGCATACATACGAACGCTGACAGCGCGCAGAACGAGCTCGAATGAAGTCGTCGTCCATGATGACTGGACAGTTTGCCATCAGCTCGCTAACATGATATATGTCCTTAGTATTTGGAGCCCACTCCAGTAGTCGAGATAGACATGGCACACGCTTGTCGGGAAGTACAATGGCTGCCAGTTTCTGTGGCTTCGAGGATGCCGCCAAGCGAACTTGCTTCTTTTTTTCTCTCGTTGTGTCGAGGCTTAGATTGGGGAAACCTTAGCACGTCTATCTGGCCTGGCTCCCGCGCCTTTTGCTTTGAGAGCTTGGCGGCTCTTGTATGGACCACTGGCTTTGTTCGGAGCTCCACAGTCTTAGATGGCTCACATTTGGCTGGAGGCGACTCCATTGTTTGCCGCCAAGCCTGTGTCAGTGTCTGCGCCGTCGTTGTAAGACCCGAATTAGGTCTTTCATTGTGATTCAGCATAGATTCTGCTGTGATTCTAGACGGTGGTGTGCGTACAGCCGCATGTGCAAAAGAAAACTCTCTGTTCTTTTCTTCTTCAAGCTGTCGAATCAACTTCATTGACTCCATTAGATCGGCGGGGGTAATTTCAGATGCACTTTCACTTGCTGAATCGTCGCTGTCGTCGCTCGACTCTGAATCCGCCAATTTCTGCGATGACGTGGTGTCCCCTTCTCGCATACCCCTGCGTACTATTTCCCGCCATGACTGTAGTGCCATGTAGAATTTTGGGCTAGATAGTTGAGATAGATAATCCAGCACAGGTTCAGATACAGCTTTGGCGTAGCTGTATTTTTCTTCAGAAGACAGAACTACAACATTCGCACGCTCACGACGCCGCATTTTTATGTAAATCACGCGTTTTGACATGTGAGATGTGTCGAGGTTTTTTCTCCAGCGGGACTGGTTCTCCTGCTCCCAAACTTGAGACTCTTGCTCCACTTGTGCTGCTTCAAGAGACTCCTTTTTTGCTTCAGCGCCGTGTGTTGCTTTGTGTGTTGCTGAGCATTGAGTAAAGTCGCTGTGCGAGGATGACTCGGGTGTATCTTTCAGCTTATCTTGAACTGACTGCAACGACGCTATCCCACGGCTCAAGGCTTCATCAAGCTTCGCCATTTCTGTCATGCTCCAACGTGGCCGAATACTCGAAGCCGGAATTTTTTCAAACTGGTGTTTTTGCGCGGCGATATACATCAGATGCTGGCAAGGTAGATGGTAGGTGCAATAAAATAGGCAGGAACAGCTCCACTCGAAGTCGTTACACTGGAAAATGCTTCCTTGCGTGCTTATTTCCCATTGACCCACGTCACTTAGTCGTTTGGCAAATGTGTTCTGAGCCAAAATCACCATAAAATAATCCCACTGGTCCCGCACTTTCGCTAGCGTGTCGTCGTTCATGTGTTTCGTCAAAAGAGAAAGAAACGTGGGGACCCGAACTGGTTGGCGATTAGTAGTCGAGTGCTTGCGCATGGCAGCGATCTGCTGTCGAATAACCGTTGACTGGTGTGCCAATACACCACTAATCGTGAAGTCAATTCGCGGTTTCTTCCCAAGGAGCAGCTTTACCTGATTCCAATTAGACTCGATGCGGTTGGTCGTCGTATTACCAACAGTGAAGAATTTTCCTCGAGCGTGGTTTGCCCACATGGAACTACATGGTTTCCAGTTTCTTTGAAAATACTCCAGCAGCTTGGGGCACTCTTCTTCACACCTCCGGGTAAACACGTCTACTTCAGCGTCAAACTTAGACTGTAAGTTGCTGGAGACATAGGTAATAAATAAAATAAGCAACACAGAAAGCAACACAACATTAAAAATTCTTACCAATAAATCAATTTCGCAAAGGCAGTCTCCATCGCATCTCTTTGAGCCATCTTCAGATCATATTTGGGACGTCGGCAGACCTTCCGCCAATACGTCAACGCGTGAAATTGACACAGAAGTATCTTAGCGTTCGGGAAAGCTTTCTCGAGAACCCGCCATTCGACAAAGTCCTTATCGATGACGACACTTTGAACACTGCGCCAAGTTGGGTTTTTCCGCTTGAAAAATTCGATGATGTACTTCATCGTAGCTGCCTTCTGATCAAGAGCAAGGAAATCAATAACTGGAATTCCTCTTCCCGTTGCTGATGTTGCAACAAGACTGCCTATAGAACGGTGACACATTTAGTTAATTTTTTAATGTTATTTTCGTCAGAACTACAAACACCTGAATTGGACATACCTAAATGGTACCCCAGATTGTTGGTTCCATGTGTCCAGTCCATTACCAAGCTGTCTCCCCAGGTCTCGAAGCATGTCTTCTGAATTGACGATTGCATCGCAATGATACAAGTAATATCAAGCTGATCCTGGACGAGAAGTACATCATTACCATTATCCTCGTCGGCAAAATTGCTCAGGATAACCTTGGATCTCTCAGTACTCGACTCGCCGAGCACTTGTCGCACAAGATTTCTTGTCAGCTGAGGTGTAAGCACCATATCTGTATCCGAAATCATATCAAAATTATCATTAAATTGACAAAATACGTCAGAAAAAATATACAACTGCAAGTAAATAGTAGCACCCACCGAGCTTGTCCGACAAGTATCGATTAATGTCAGCCGTACGCGTCTTCATCTCGGTCAAAAGACCAAGTTCTTGGCGGACTTGCGGGGTGAGTGGCATTGACTTCGCCCCACGATACGAGTCGTAGATTGTTACATTGGTCTTGTGGTTGTGTAGCGATATCTGTGAATCAATCAGATTAATATCTCTTTCAGACAGGGTAATTAAATAGAGACTCACCTCCGTTCCTGGTGCAACGATCACTTGCCATGTGGCTTGACCATCCACGATGACACGGTCAGAGCGAACGAGGAAACCTGCTTCACAACCGGTAAAGCGTCTGTAGCTGCACATGGTAGCAGCACACGTACTTGGACGCGTCGTCTTCAATCAGCTTGCAGTAGGAGTTACAAGCTCATGACAAAGAGCTACTTGCAATGAAGTATGCTCTAGTCAAATTCAGGGTACACCTGCTTCGCTCTA
>NW_003303251.1:3619-9296 GCF_000142945.1 Phytophthora infestans T30-4 | reverse complement strand
TACTTGATTAGGACTTCTTATTAGGAATAGACCCGAAAGGGTAAGCTTAAATACAGAACAGAATTTCCACTCAAGCACACAGAGCGACGTCCGGCTTCAAGGTAAGCGTCAGGTCAAGCTTGTTTGAGTGTGTTATGCCTGTCGGTGAACTCGAAGCTCTGTAGCGAGGGTTCATCCGGCAAGGCCAAGAGACTTTGTGTATTGGCCGATTATTATCGGGAGGTTTTACGTGACGGCTTATTGTTGCCTATTTGCACGACTGGGAGTGCTTGAATTGCCTCCCTTTTATTTCTTCCAGCCGAGTGCTGAACACTCGGTGATCTCGTAAAAGGCTTACCCGTGCCTGGTACCCTTCCGCTGTTGGGACCCCGAGGATTCAAAACACCTGCTAGCTTTGCTCGTGCTAGTAGCGTGTTCTTATTTTACTGGTTGGCCTATATAAGTAGTTTACAAGGTCCAGTTTGTCCCGGTGCAAGGGCAGAACTGGGGTCTTCAGGTCCGCCCGAACGATCGTTTACTATCCTAGTAGACGTATTGTTGTGGGAACATCCTAACTACATCTGTAGCTAGAGTTCACGTGGGATTTTCAACACCACACATGTACCCGGCCAGCCTGTGAAATGGCGCTGTCAGCTCAGAATCGAAGAAGAGATCGATGGAAACCAGCACAGGCGCCAAGTAGTTGTACAAGAAGAAATGGTAAGTTTAGAAGGGGGCGCATATCGAGAAAAAGTCTATGAACACGCGCTAATAGAGACCCGAAATCGTGCAATCGAGCACGAAAGACACATAGAAGGCCGCATGAACCAGTTGGTCGCTCACAGCGACCACCAGCTAGCTCAAGCTACCGAAGCCTCAGAGAGAAGAATTGAGCAGCAATTACAAGCGCAGCTAAATCAGTCTCATGAAGAGATTTGCTTAAAAGCGAAAGCTGAAACGCTGCATCTGCAGAACTCACTTCAAGTTGCGTTGGAGAAGGCTGAGACGGCATCTCACGAGCGTCATAAACAACTGACAATAGTACAAGAATCGCAGATATCAGAGTTGTCGGAGCAATTGAAAGCTCAAATTGCGACAACGTTTCTTGAGCAGGCATCGACAAGTACATCATTAATAACCGATCTGGAAAACAGGCTCACACAGGCCAATAATTTAATAAAAGCAGATATAAGAGCATATGCTACCCATGTGGACACTCGTATGGAAGACACAGAGAACAACGCGCGTATATACACAGACAACCAAATATCCGATATCGAAACCCGGCTTCAACAAAAGCTCGATAGCGCTACCCAATCTCATCGCTCAGAAGCGAGACAGCAATCCGCTGATATCGCTCACCAACTGCAGCTGCAGCTTCAAACTACGCAGAAACGAATCGAAACGAACTATCGCTTAATAGAAAGCAGAATTCAATCGAAACAGGACCAACGAATTGGAGAGATGCAACAACAAACAGACACGCAACTTCGGCAATCGCTTCAAAAGTACCCAGGCCGAGATACCTCAACGCGTTGAGACTTTGGTAAAGTTGAGCTTGGCACGGCGCAACGACTCACTTCAAGACCAGCTTCAACAAAAGCTTTTGGAAGCGCAAGCCCAGCACCTCCGTGATATAGATCTAAGTACCAGAACTTTCTCGCTGCTATTAGTGCAAAACTGGACAAGGCAGCGGTGGAAACGGCCGGCTTACACACAAAACAAGAGCTGTTTGAAAGTAGAATCGAACGAGCCATGCAACAGACAAAAAAAGGAGTCAACGAGCACCTGACGTCAATCATTCTCGGCTTGGACAAGCGGCACAATCCATGGCAAACCACACCCGTTGCAACTATCATTGAATCCTCTCAATATGTATCAGTTGCTAGCGAGACCCAAGCACCGATGTCATTAGAGACGAGACAACTCGAGATTCCTGATGCAGTAGTAAATTCACCAAAACGAGGAACAAGACCACTACCTGACACGCAACATGGCACTCAAGTACTATCGGGTGGCATGAGCGAGTCCCAAGAGTCAGTAGCACAATTTCAGCAAGCTAACTATGCTGAGAATAATTCATCGTCACCGCGCTGGGATGGCCGAGCACAACAATCATTGAATCAAGCAGCTTTAAGCAGACTGAATTTGCTTGAGGCTCGCAGGGCTGCACAGCGTGGTGTGGAATTACGAATTCGAGCAAGGTATGCAGCATTACGACGAGAAGACATGTTGCGAAAGTGATTCATCTCGCCTCACTCATTTAACTCGATCCGTCTCCGCTCTTGACCAAATCACATCAACAGTTCATTTCGCTCGACTACATTATCCGCGGTAGTGTTTCAGCAATGACATGTATCACAACTTCCTACTCAGAAGTGCTATCGATGCATTTGATACTTATACTAGCCCTTTAAACAAGGTTAGTTGGAGCAGTAACGAGAGCCGCCTCCACGGAAGCTTAACGCTGATGCGGCATCATGTTGCATCTTCAAATGTGCAATCAGCGCCGATGAAAGGAGCAGAGTCGATTGCGAGATCGTTGCAGAGTCGTTTGTACGCGTCGGGAGCGATGACGGGCGATACATAGCCCTCCAGGAAATGCCACTGATGCAGCGTCTCGCTGACTTATTCCGTGAGCGTTTGAAGAACGTGAAGACGTTCGTTCGAAGAGCTGCGGTGCGCGCTCTCGAAGCGCTTCTAAGGGCCCACGCAGGCGACACGGTTCACGCATAATCCAAGAAAGACCAATTTGACATTTATGCGCGCGGTACAGACTCGTCTTTTGTTGTCCGTGCGCAGTCTATCAAGTCATTGTCAGCAATTCTACTCAAGTTCCCACGCGATGAAGAAGCGCACAACCTACGTGTTCTCCCGCTGTATGTTGACTCGGAGACAAGTGTACAATCTTGATCGTTGGAAGCGACAGGAAGAGCTGTGTTTGACCGAGTCCTAATGTGTGTCGAGTCATGTCGTAACAAGGCGCTACGAAAAGCCCCTGACTCCGTTTGGATACAAGTGGCGCATCTTGATGGCGTCATGGCTGGCTGTTTGCAAAAGGCACTGCGAATGCTCATCAAGAGTGACATAATCGACGTCGAGAAGATCATCAAAACGTGCGTCTTTGACATCGAGTAAAGCGTCAGTCTGTACAGGAAGAAGTGTAGTAGGAATGTCGAAAGAATTAAATAAGTCGTTTCAACCCACGATTTTAGTGCCAAACTCACTAAGTACGATGCGTTTATTCATATCTAATACATGTATATATATATAATAAATCACAGGCCGACGTCACAACGCCAGTGTGTTCGCGTCAAGATGCTTATTAGATGAGAATAAATTATCATCTTAAACCTCTATAATAATATAATCCAATGGCCGTGGCTTTTTCAATGGCCGATTAGCCGAAACCCCTTGTTTAAACCCCATTTTGACCAAGCCAGGTCATAACGATTAGTCCCTGACTGCCAACACTGGGTGACCGTGGTAATACACGTGTCGTAGTCAGTGTCTCCGCCAGCGCAGAAGTCGGCGCCACCCTCCGAGTAGCCGCACGGGCAACACACCTGCTGGGCAGCGTGGACGTCGCTATCACCCGAGTCGAAGCTGATGATGTCAATGCTGACGCCGCTGGAGTCCTTGGCTTCGGTCGTGCAGACGTAGACGTGGTCCTTGAGCACCCAGTGGTCGCTGGGACTCGTGTACACTTGATGCCAATTCAATTTGTTCTCCAGAGCCGTGATGAGCTTGTTTAAGTTGCTGTATTTGGCTACTGTCACACGCGAGCAGATGTAATCGGCATGACCGTAGTCGAGGCTACTCATACGCTGATGAAGAAAGTTCCAGCCAACTTGTCGCCGTCGAACGTGCCATCGAAGGTGAAAGTGAAACGCGAGTCATGGTTATCTTTGGTGCTGAAAGCTGTCCTCTAGACGTGGAAGGTGATGAGAATGGCCTTGGATTTAACGTCAGCGTTGCCAACTTGCGTGTTCATGAGCCTGAACGCGACATCCTCGGCAACAATATCAAAGTTTTCGCACGTTTCAGAGCGCGTGCAGCGCGAGTCCGTGGACACGGTAGTGCCCCAGTCTCCGATAGCAAAGGCTGCAAGCAAGTACGTCATTGATTATTTCTACTGAGCATGTATCAAATATGGACGAGACATTTACATGGCGAATTGGCAAATAGTATGTGTGTATTGGAGAAATGAAAAACATGTAAGATACATCTGAATCAATCGTCTTCAACCTCAATATTCTCGGAAAAGCAAGTTGCCATGACATTTTCCCACTCAGCTGTGATGTTCAAATAATTGTGATCTTCCTCTAATGGCACCAGCACATTCGACGGGATATTAGCTCGATATTCGTCTCCTCGAAGTCGAGGACATTGCGTAACATCGATAAACTTCCTGTTCCGGTTAAAAAATGAGCACATGTCAATGTTCATTGCTGAGATTGACGCTCGCTGACTAGTAACCATCATACCACTGACTCCAAAATCTCTCTCGATCTGTGCCGATGATGTTGGGACAGCGAATATTATACGAGCAACCGTGGGGAGAAACTGGTAGATGCTGCTCGTTTGGCGACTCCAAAACGTAAGGATGTGCTCAGCTCCATTTTTGTCGTCGCTATTCATTGCTACAGGTTCTGAAATCCATCGCTCTAACTCTTCTTCCACACGAGCTTCCTGAACATCTCGGGAGGCTGTCTGAGGGGCTGCTTCGTTGTGCTCAAAGAAGTCCATGAGATCTTCAGAGAAGATTACAGGTGGTTCATTCGCAGCCGGCGCTGGTGTCCTCTCAATTTCTAGAGGGGGTACAGCAGACATCATTAGATACTTAAGTCGATCTAGAATTGTTTTTTTTACGAAAGTAACCATTCGGGAGACTTCTCCTCTTGTAGTCGTTTTTCCGGATTAGCAGGATCAATTATTAGTTGTTGGTTGCACAAGCATATGCCCGAAGAGAGGACGCCATCAAGATTCTCCAATTTCGGGTGCAGTAATAACTGTGTCTCGAAGATATATGAAGTCTTTCGTACCTTAGTTAGTTTTGTATAGCGAGAGAAAAAGCGTTCATGGAAGGCATCAGCGAGAAGTTGTCGAGTTTCGTTACAACAGGTGTCAACTCCACTACAGCAAAATAACGTGGTGGTTTAAGATGCTTGGTGCGATAATCCATGAGAGCAACAGATGTATCAAGTACTTGTTGTCGGATCTTGAACAGTGTGAGAAGAACTTGGATTTGGTTTGCAGATTCGCTTTGGGCTCTCTTGTTATGTACAGTTATAGGTTCAAGGAGACACACCAGCTGAACCAAATTCAGCTTATCAGTAGCTAGCGGAAACCCTTCCGGGGGTGCAAGTCCGGCCCGCAGTGCTTTGGCGATACGTTCATCGAACCAGACCACCAGTTGATCCCACTTCTCTAGTATTCTCAGGATAACTTTAGTTAGACCCATAAACCGATGTCGCTTGAATCATACAAGCGCTCGCGACTTGCCTTTCCCTGTCATCTCGCACAATTCAGCAAATAGTGACCCCATAACTTCCACGTGACGCACCTGAAATACCGTTCGACCAATTCGCGATATCAGCTCTGTCATTGATTTATTCTTCGACTTAGTTTTATTATTAACGATTCCACAAGCAGCTTTAGTTGCAGCATTCGTCATGTGTGGAATGCACCATCCCAT
>NW_003303251.1:0-2579 GCF_000142945.1 Phytophthora infestans T30-4 | reverse complement strand
GGATGGAACACCCGTAGTCCGTAAATTTGCCCATGGCACAATAGGGAGCGCTTAACCCATTCTCGAATGACTCAAATTAGTAGACTATACTAACACTAGTGACGGAAAATCAAATGGAGCCATTCTGATCCGTTTGGAAATCCCACCCCATGACCACATTGTATTTTGACCAAGCGTGTGAAAGCGACGTGCCCGCAAAGCGGTTTAGATCGGACCATTTCATTTTATGGCTGGAACTCAAATATTGCTTTGAGCTCACGCTAAGTAGCTAGTCGACGAGACTCTAAGTGTAATATTGTGAAAGAGTGGCGCCGTTTGCTGCTGCTGGCTTGGTAAACACAGTGAAAAGCCGCGAAGGACACTACGCATGACGACTGACAAGCAGGTAAGCTGAAGGATCGGCGATAAGCATGGAGGATTAAAGTGTTTCGCATCAGATTCCAGTCGTGAAGCTATTGATAGGGTTCTATGACCTTTGGATTTAGATATGTAAGATCATTCAGGAAATGTGTCTTCATCTAAACATGTATATCCGTGATCGATGGCTGGCCTCTCTGTATAATGTTATAACAGTGGTGTATTGCGCAGTGGCCGAAAAAGATCGCTAAATCGACGGCATCCACTTGGCTTGCGATGCACAGGCCGGTACGCACTCCTGTATCAAATGCAGCACAGAAAGGAATGTTGGGTTTTTAAGCGACAGCTGAGCTGGACGAGCACCACCACGCCAGTCGTGTGAACCTTCGAGCTGACACTCTACTACCGTCTTACCCCGCATATAAGGCATATGTGCTATAAATAAATACGGGATTCGCTCGACATCTAGCTTAAACCTCAATTTGACCACCTATCTAATTAGAACACATGTGTAAAACACAAGGCTGTACCAGCCAATGAATATTCTTGAGAGCTCCCAACCAACCACCCTTCTGAACAAACTTGTCGGTGCTGCTGTTACTTGGCTTTAATTCTCTTATTTTAAAGTTTACACAGCCATATGTGCTGAGCGACGTAGCTATAGTATCCACGAGAAAATCGCTGTTCTAGCAGACTATCGGATAGGCGTGAAAGGTCACGGCTTTGCTGCTCTTAGCAAGAAGCACAGCGTGGCGGTTTGAACCCACGCCGATCGCGTAGGAGGTTCAAGCCTTAACGACCAAGCCATATTCCAGGACCCATAGACTTGCTTCTTCAAAGTCAAACAATTTGTTCGTTGTACAACACATAGGCTTTCTAAACGATTATAACACACAAGCAGCGTTGTATTCATTTACAGCACCTATGCCTTATATGCGGGGTAAGACGGTAGTCCACGCCCACCCCACGAATGTAGTGTCAATCCCTCGCCAAAATCAATAACTTGTCCTTCTGTCCTTTTCATATATATGTGCCCTATCGTCTTTCGCGCTACGCATACAACTTTGTGGTTTGCATCGGCTAAGTCTTCTATCATCGTCCATGACCTTCCGTGCTTCGTGTTGCTCTTCTATCCCATCGTCTACATAGTGTGGGTCGGTGTTCTTTCGTGTTTCGTGTTCTTGCTGAGTCACGTGCCTCCGCGCCAGCTGAATCACAAACGCTGGTCCGATTTTGCTTGATGTACATAGCATATATTGCTGGAAAGTTCACACAATATGTTAAGGTCGCACACTACGTGCAAAAATACAGAGGAAGATGATACTTATCCCCGGAGCAGTGTGGAGTGCAGGGGTGTAAGCCACAATAGTCATTTTTTATTTTTTCACATTATTATTAATAGTAATACAATTGTTATTTATTATAAAACGCTGATATTATAATTATGTGTACTACTACTACAACAAATAGCTGCAAGGAAAAATAGGAATTGTCTTGATAACAGTACTACTCAAAACAGCATTGTAAGTTTAATTTCTGGAAAAGTACTATGAAGCCTAAAATATCATTCTATATTCAATAGCTACTAAAGTTTCGATTGAGGCCTAAATATAAGTCACCAGGGCCTACAAAAAAATTCAACAGCTCCTACGACGATATTGTATGTGTGTGCACGTCGGCGCCTCCTATTAATGCTAATTAACGCGTGCACAGGCAGCGCCCTTCGCGTGGCCTTGCATACCGCAGCTGAAAATGAAAGCAAAATGAAATTTGAGTGGTGCATTTTAAGTACGATGTGTTGACCACATACAGTGTGTACACCACATAATTCAATTTTAGCCAATCGACGCCGCCTTCGCTGCGCTCGGCAGCCAGTAGAACGCCCGCATTTGCGTTACATTAATTAACCCTAGCCGCGGACGGACTGACAGACAACACACTCCACTAGAGAGGTAAGACTAGCCGTTCGCCGCCGCTACGCGCGCAGCTGCATGGTTTTGTTGGAGATAAGGTGGCCGCAAATGAAAGTGCTTCTGGGGTGTCGCGCGCGTTGTAAGCGTCGCTCACCCCAGTACGCCGTGGCTTCATGTACTTATACCCTTACCATTCCGTAGTCTCAGGGGACCCCGGAAAAATGGGTGTTGGGTAGGCTCCGTTACCCGGTACTACCAGATGTGTGTCCTGTTCTACCGGTGGCAGGGGCTCTTCCGGGATCTTCCTGG
>NW_003303250.1:11352-18175 GCF_000142945.1 Phytophthora infestans T30-4 | reverse complement strand
TTTCGCTAGCACCAAATCTTCGGAAAACACACTCCTCTGTACGATTCCGCAATGGTTTGCGCAGTTCTAGACGCACTAGCTTTGGCAATCACATATCCGGTAAACAGGTCCACCCAAATCAACAATTCTGTGTTTCCTTTAAACGACTTGGGCAGCGAGGGGATGTGATCCATGGCTATGATTTGGAAAGGGTAAGTCGCTTGGACATTCCCAGGTGACCCTCCTTCGATTGTGGGCCTGCCCTTGCCTGTCTCACAATCCACACATTCTCCGACATATCGTTGTTGTAACGGGGTAAGAGGTACCGTTACTAGCTAACACTATAGTGCGGAGGAAGCTCGCAATAATAAAACCAAGTCTTAGGTTTGTGTCAAATTCAACTCTGATTTATTTAGGACCAGGGCGGCTACCCCTGGCCTCGTGTGAACCACTCAAACACATGTCTATATCTGATTGGTCAATAAGTGAGTCTGGCTCCTCACTATCAACCAATCAGATGATGACACCTTGGCACACGCTACCCGTGTGCCACTTTACCTACTTATGTAATAACTAAAGAAATATCTACCTACTTATGTAATTGGAGTTGGGTCCATTACATCACCCTCCTCTCTAAGTTGCGCTTACGCAACATAAGCGCACGGAACACATTTGAAGAAAACTCGAAAACCCAACGGAGCGAAGATGGCCGAGGACAACACGACGCAGTCAACGGACTTTAGCACCAGCGCGACGCTGGTGACAGCAGCAAGCATCGACACACTAACGGCGGCGGTAACCCAGACAGCCGAGACACCGGCGGAGCCGACAGTCACGAGGATCAGCGCCGGAAGCACGCGGTCGCGCGTGATGGACGACGCCCTGGTTCCCTGGGACCTGTACGACTTGTCAGGAGCGGAGAATCCGGATACGCTCGACACTATGAAGAACCACTTTCGTCGCTTCCGCGCGACGCGGAAGAAATACATTGAAGGCGCTGATCGTGAGGGACTTCGTCGCTCCTGGTGTGCCTTCATCCGGCGATGGAACCGGATGTCGCGTGCTGGAGAAAGCTTTGTCGACTGGTTGGCGTATCGCGAGGAGATCCTCGCGGATCATTCGATTGGAGAGCTGCGCGTGAAGGTCTGCAACAACGCGTGGGATATGGATCGACTCTGCTTCGTGCACGTGAGAGAGGGATGTGAGTCCTGTGGTACTTCAACCCGTCCGACTCAACGCGAATGGAGGGAACATCTCGCTGAGCGGCCACTCAGCGGAGAGGAGTCGGGATGGATCGGGAAGTACGAGCACACCCTGTCCAGTATGGATCAGGCGGCTAATCGCGGCGGCTCACGCCGACGCTGCACGCGTCGGAGCGCGGCGTCGTTGTCGCCTCCTCGTGCGGGTCGTTCTCGTGGCCGTTCTCGATCTCGTTCACGGTCTCCGCGGGGTGACCCGCGGAATTCTTCTTCTCAAGCAGCATGGTCTCATACTCGTGGACCACGTCCGGAACGTCGCGGGCGCGGGGCTCCCACGTATCATGTTCTGGGGGATAACCGAGCCAACGTACCAAGTAGCGGCGCGCGGTCGGAACCGCGCGAGGAACACGACTACGGACGTTTCGTTGAGCGGTCGAGCTGTGGGGATCTTCGTGGTCAACGATACGCTCCACAATCCAGCGCGCATCACCCACCGAGTCAATTATCGGTGGTGGGCCTTCACGATGATACGGCGTACGCCCTGTACGTTCAGGGCTAGGTGGAGGCAGCTTCAAACCGTGCGTTGGACGCTCAGGTTGGGACTGAGCGGGCGGAAGATCGTGCCTGGCGGGCTGAGCAGATCGCGTCGGAGCTTCGGCAGTCGAATCGGGAGCTGTTATCTCGCCTACGGGGATTGGAGACGCATGTGCTTGGCTCTGCCCAGCAGGGAGATCGTCCGCGAGAGCGGGCGCCAGGGGCTGACGGGTTTCTGGCGCGTCAGGCTCGTCGGGCTGGTCGCCCGACGCATGCTCCGTCTGCTGGCTCGAATCAGGAATCGTCGCAGGGAAGTACCGCTTGAGTCGCCCGACGTAAAACGTCGGGTGGAGTCTAAGTGACGACGGGATGTCCAAGGTGTAGGCGTCGCCCACAGCCTTGGTTGCACGAAAAGGACCGATGAAGCGTAGAGCAAGTTTGTTGGCGCCAAGGTTGGTCACGGCGGAAGCGCGGATTCCCTCGGTCGATAGGAGAACGCGATCTTCTATCTTGAGTGCATTCACGTTCTTTCGACCGTGCTTATCAGCTTGTTCCTTTTGCTTGTCCACTACGTTCTGCAGTGCGTCGCGGACGAACCTTGCGATGGATTGCCTTTGCATGACGAATTCCGCAACTGCCGAGCGATCGGCAGGAAGCACCGAGGGTTTCGGTGTATAGTTTGCCGTGGTAAGTTCTTGCTCACGAATCTTGCTGCCTGGATCGATCAAGTTCTGCGACGTCCATCTCGTTATCGGAGATGCAGTATGCCGAGGAGGCTCGATGGACTGCTTGGACGGAGAGCGAGTCAGGGCGTTTGCACTGGCTACACCCGAAGATAACCCTGAAGTCGAGTGCGCCGGCAGACCTGTTGACACCGGTGAGGCTACCGGTGCGTGCTGAGACACTGGTTCACGTACCGGTGATGACCACGACACGGACACGTTGTCCGTAGGGCTGAGCGCAGCTTCAGCATCCATGTCGACCGAAGGAGGTTCTCCCCCACCAAGGGTGGAGCTGCCAGCATCCGTGGGGTGACCCACGGCGAGAAGTGCCGGAACACGTGAATGGCGAGCGTTGTTCACGAAGAACGGCGTCATACCCGTCGAGGAGTGCTCGGCGTTGTTATGTGCGAACTCGGCTAGCGGTAGGAACGAGCTCCAGCTCGTGTACGAAGTTGCATAGCTGCGGAGAACGTCTTCAAGGACGCGGTTGACGCGTTCTCTTTTTCCATCCGTCTCCGGATGTGCCGCAGTCGACATCAGCAATTTGGTTCTCAAGAGCTCGAAGAGGCGTGACCAGAACGCGGATGTAAACCGCGGGTCGCGGTCGGACACGATAGACTCCGGCAGACCGTGGTGACGAAAAATCACGTCGACGAAGTGGGCCGCGGACTCTTCCGCGGTGATTGAGGCTGCCACCGGAACGAGATGGACCATCTTGCTGAAACGATCGACGAACACAAGTACACCCGGGCGCCCGGCTGTATCGGGCGGAAGACCGAAGATGAAGTCCATCGAAATGGAGCGCCAGGCTTCCGTGGCGACCGGAAGAGGGCGCAATGGGGCCTGAGACGTCGAAGACGGTTTGACTCGCTGGCAAGTTTCACATGTGCGGACCCACTTGCGTACGCACTTGTACATGTGCGGCCAATAGAAGTCTCTCGACAGAGCCGCGTACGTCTTCTCGCGACCGAGGTGTCCTCCAGTCGGGGCGTCATGATACTCGTGGATTATGCGCGCACGTAGATCAGCGTCGTTTGGGACGACGACTCGAGGTCCATCGAACCTGTCGATGCTGTACTTGAGCAGATTGCCGTCCAGTCGATATCGATCGATCTGATTCCGCGTGGTCTTTGACAGGGCACTTAGCGTGTCACTACTAGGAGCACGCAGGTGCTTCATGATGGCACCGTGTATAGGGTCATCATCGTACGCTGTAGCAATCTCGTCGCCCAGCGGGAGCGTGGGCGTGGTCAACGTCAAGTTGATGCCTGACGACACGCAGACCGCACATTCGTCGTCGTCCTCATCAGCGAGCTGATGTCCTAGCGCTTCACGGGGGTCGTAGTCCGGACGCCGAGACAGCGCGTCGGCGAGAATGTTATTCTTGCCCGGCTTGTAGTGAACAACGAAGTTGTACTCGGCGAAGAAGGACAGCCAACGGGCCATCCGTTGCGACAAGTGAGGGCTCTTCATCGCTGTCCGCAGCGATGCGTGATCAGTGTAAACAGCAAATGACTGCTCACAAGTACACTCTGAATTTGATCAGAGCGTACCGCATTGCCAGGAGCTCCTTGTCGTGGACTGGGTAATTCTTCTCGGCTGGCTTCAGTTGGCGCGACTGATAGCTGATAACGCGTTCGTGTTCGTCATCATCGAACTGCATCAGCGCACAGCCGGTGGCAAAATCGCTCGCGTCGCAGACGACGTGGAATGGCTTTGAGTCATCAGCAAGCTTCAGGATCGCGCAGACGCCAAGCTCTTCTTCACCGAGTCGAATGCAGCTTGGTGGTCCGATTTCCACTCCCAGATCACGTCTTTCTTCAGCAGCGAGGACAGCGGCTGGATCAACCCAGCGTAATTCTTCGTGTACTTGTGCAAGTAATTGGCCATGCCAAGCCACTGACGCAACTCAGTGGGGCTTGTCGGCGTTGGCCAAGCACAGATAGACGATACCTTCTCGGGATCCGCGCGCACACCGTTCTTGCTCACGTAGCATCCCAACACCGGAATCTCCGGTGCGCAGAAGACACATTTCTTCAGGTTTGCGTAGAGCTTGTTCTCTCGCATCACCTGGAAGACTTGTCTCAGGTGTTTCAGATGTACGTCTACGGCACTGAGGTTGCCCTCAGCGCGGCTGTGCACGAAGATGTCGTCGAAGTAACTCGGCGCGAAGTCTCGAAGCGGGCGAAGCACATGGGAGACCATGCGATTGAAGGTGGCAGGCGCGTTCTTGAGGCCCTGTGGCATCACGAGCCACTCCCAGAGCATCCCGCTCGGTGTACTTACGGCGGTGAGAGGTACATCAGATGCTCTCATCAGGATCTGATAGAATCCATCGGTCAGGTCGATGGCGCTGTAGATGACGCTGCCAGCCATGGAGTCCAGTACCATATCCTTCCGAGGGATCGGAGTCTGCGCGGGGATGGTGGCATCATTCAACTTGTTGAATGCGTGAACGATACGCCATCCCCCTGTAGCTTTCTTCACACAGAACGTTGGACTGGAATGGGGAGAGGTACTCTCACGCACGTGACCCGCCTTTCGGCGGCCCTCGAAGAAGTCATCGATCGCTTTCACTTGATCACGCGGAAGTGGCCATTGTCTGGTAACGCAGTACTTCGTACCTGGCGCGAGGTCGATCTCATGCTGAACCCCACGATCCGCCGGTAGCTCGGCGGGGATCTCATCCGGGAAGACGTCGGTGTACTCGCAGGCGGTGTCGTATACGGGATTCGCTGACTCCCGCAAGGGCTCCCAAGACTGCGTTTGGAATCGTTCCTCTCGAGCAGACTTAGGTTCAGCACCTAGCGGACGTGAACGTTCACTGTCCGTTGCGACCGCATTTGCTGCCTCATCCACCGAGACTGCCTCGGTGACCAAGCATACTTGCTCGACGTCTCCAGCCTTGAGGTCCCGAAGAAAGTTCTACCAGGACAAGCCTGGAAGGCGGGTGATCGCCGCCGCTTCGCGCGGCGGGCTCGCGATTGCGATGCTGCGCGACCGATTCGGGCCTCCTTCCACGTACTCCAGCGCGCTGACCGATTCCATCGACGGGCTATCGCTGGTCGTGTAGTCTCGAAGAGGTTTCAGGCGTTGTCGCTTCGACTTCTTCTTCGACTTCCTCGAGCTTACGCTCGAGTCTGACGCACTGCTACTCGACGATGCATCACCCTCCTCTAGGCGCGGGAGACCGTACTCGACCGGGCCGGGAACACGCGGGAGCCCCTGCTCAACCGCGGTATCGTTTGACGGGAGCCCAATCTGCTCGACCGCCGAATCGTTCGGCGGGAACCTCTGCTCTACCGCCGTCTCGTTGTGTGGGAGACCCTGCTCGACCACCGTCTAGTATTGTGGGAGCCGCTGCTCATCCACCTCATCATCTACCTCGCGAAAGCCGCGAGGGCTCTTCGTCCAGCAACGTAGCACAAGCCATGCAGAGAGGGCCATCGCTCGCTCTGTGCACTGCTTGTGTCGTTGCTGTTTTGCCGACGACTGTGACGTGGGGCCCAGTCTCTTGGCGCCACCAAGAGGTGTGTGAAGACCTCGCTCACGTCGAATCCACGTCGACGCTTGACTGATTGGGCCAGCCAGTCAATCTCTGGCTGATATCGCGCAAGCCAAGGGATGCCCAGGATGCAGTCAAACGCGTAGTTCATCTCGATCACCAAGAAGTCGTCCTTGCTACGGAAGCCGTCGAACGTGTACGACAAAGACACGTCACGCCGCGCAAAGCGGCGAGCCTTACCATCTGCGAGTTTGACTTGGATCTCGCCCGGACCATTCCGGACGCGGACGTTCTTGGGTAGTACCGACAAACACGACGCGCGAAAGAAGTTGTTGGTCGCTCCTGAGTCAAGGAGCGCGCGCAGCGGTCGCCGGGCACCGGTGACGTGGAGGCTGACAATGATCAGTCTCGAGTCGCCCGGCGTAGTGGTGGCATTGGTGTGTGCTTGGAGCACGGGAGGGCTCGAAGGTTGGGCTGCCACCGGAGGGCCCGGTCCTTCGTTAAAGCCAGTAGGGCGCCCCGCACCTACTAGTCTTGGTCGTTTTTTGAATGAGCGACCGAGGAGTGTTCCGCGTCGACGTGAGAGACGACGGGAGCTGGCGCGCGGCACTCCGCCGCGCGGTGACCCTTCTTCCCACAGCGGAAGCAAATGAGGGAACGATTGCTTCGCCCAGCGCTGCCGCGGTAGGACCCGCGACGTCGATCGCTCGACGCGTTGATGGCGTCGATCTCCATGGGCTCGGGGGTAGACTCTCGGGCTTCCGCAGGTATGGCTGCGGCGTACGATGCAGCGACCATGTAATCCTCGCGAATCGCGAGTGCAAATGCCTCCTCGAGAGAGGAGGGCTCAGCTCTGGTGAGGCAGTAGCGGGTCATACCCTCGC
>NW_003303250.1:7185-10309 GCF_000142945.1 Phytophthora infestans T30-4 | reverse complement strand
TCCTCACTATCAACCAATCAGATGATGACACCTTGGCACACGCTACCCGTGTGCCACTTTACCTACTTATGTAATAACTAAGGAAATATCTACCTACTTATGTAATTGGAGTTGGGCCCATTACAGTTGTACTTTCATGAATAGTCCCCTCCAGTGGAAACATTCCCGGATCCGCTGATTGGTCCGACCAATACCCTGATGACCGCCTTCTAAACTAGCGTGGTAGTGATGTAGGACGTCCTGTTGTAAGGTTTCCGGCATCACCAGTCTCACCAATCCATCCCGGTCCCCGTGGACTCTCTTCGTAGGGGGGCAATAGAAGAGCAAGTCATTCAGATCCATTGCGTAATCCGTAGCGATAATACTGTAGGATTTGGTATCCTCCCGACTCAGGTCTCGTACATCCCCCATCAGATACTTCTTTAGTCCCAAGATCCACGCTTCTTCGTTCTGTGCTTTGAGGATCCGCTCAATGCGGACTCTCTTCACCAATGCTTCATCGAGGATCTTGGAGCCGGATCCAATCCTTCCCCTAGACCTAGTGACAACCATTACCTGGACTGCCCTTTTCCCGGATCCAACCACCATCACCTCATCTAGTCGGTTCAACGTAACGAGATTCTGATGCTCGGCCTCTTTCTCCACCTCAACACCACATTGATTTCGTAAAGCGGCACTGGCCAAGCTGTCCGCACTGGCATTCCAATCTCGCTTGACATGTACTAACTCGTGATTCATCCAACCGCGCAGATGGACCATCACCTTCTGCCGTAACAGCGTTAGGGCCGGGGCCTTGCAGTCAATCTCACCTCGCACCTGTCTGATCACCAAGTTTGAATCCCCACAAATCACCAGCCTTTTTGGATCCTGTCCCTTTAGTAGATCCAAACCCAGCAGGAGCCCGTTATACTCTGCTTCATTGACGGTGAGGCCTTCCGCATAAGTGGATCTGGCCCGTACAGCTTCCCATCCGGGCAGTCTCCACAGTATTGCGCTGTATGCTCCTCCTCCGCGTCGTACGCGAGCGGATCCATCGAAACTCAGGACGTACAGATCTTCATCCACTTGTACCGTCGGGATCGGGATCTGGATCCGGCGTTTGGGTTCTTTCTTAGGAGCGATTCTAGTCAGCGCTTCATCCATCTTAGCTCGAGGTGTGATGCTCGCGGCCAAAAATCCCAGGATCTCGTCTTCCCCTTTCGAACATTTCACGATCTCCAGTGTCCAAGGCGAGAGTTGTAACGGGGTACGTAGCCCTAAGTGTACCCTGGTTACATGAAGTGTGACACTTCACACTTCAGGAGTATGACACGTCATACTCCGGGATATTTGGTACAAGGTACCAAGGTCGTTCAAAGCCAATCATTGGTTAAATGACATTGCATTTCTATAGTTTGTATTAAACCCAAACTTAACCTACCTATAAATATACTCAGTTTACAATCTACCTTATTTAGGTCACTTCGCTCTCTTTAATTAAAGAGGGGACCTGTGAACTGCCGTTCACTGAGAGTTTGTATACTCTTGGAAGATAACTTCCTCTAGCGCAAGGTGCTGTGTGACCCCGTCACACTTGGTAGCACTCGTAGTCAATCCACGCCACCGCGGGTAGACTACCTGAACCTCTCCGAAGTTCATTGCCATGGATAGGAACGACTTCTCCCATTTGAACGACTCTCAGTTCGAGTCGGTTCGGAAGATGGCAGGCATCTTCGGGATGGAGGCCCTGCAGAGCCTGGTGGTGTCAACACCGGCTGAGCAGCTCGAGCGCGTCAATGCATTCGACGCGTACGAGCAGGGCCTCATCGCGCATGTGCGGGAGAACCTGCAGGCTCCGGCGGCGGAAGCAAATCCGCCTCACCCGAAGCCAATACGGCTGAAGGTTAAGCCGTATGAAGGGAAGGAAGGCGAGAACCTTCACTTCTGGGTCCGAGAAGTAGGGCTCGCGATGGACGCGGCTCTGATCTCGACCGAGCAACTGCGTGTTGCTTTTGCACTCTCCAACCTTAGCGGTCGTGCTAAGAGTTGGGTGTACACTCGGGAAACAACATCCCCTGGATGTTTCACATCCTGAGCTCAGCTGTGCGAACAGCTCCGAGCCGCGTTCCTCCCGGCGAACTACGAGTACCGCCAGCGTTCGCGCTTCCTCGCGTGTAAACAAGGAAGGCGCGAACTGCACGAGTATGTGCAAGAGATACGGGAGCTCACGGCGTCCCTAGTGGGAAACCCACTCAACGAACACATCAAGATGACTGTGTTCATGGACGGCCTTCGAGTGGGCCCCGCACGCACTCAGCTGTTCCGGGTGCAGTCAAGCACCCTTGAAGAGGCGATTCAAGTGGCTCTTCAAGAAGAGTATAGCCATCGCCAGGCGCGTACGCCGGCCTCAGCGTGGCCTGGGAGTTCCTTGTCGGCTCCCGGTCGAACAAGCCCCAACGGACCAGTTCCCATGGAACTCGGGTCTGCCGAACAGCGTGACATCCGCTGCTTCGGCTGTGGGAAGATGGACCACTTCAAGCGTGACTGCCCCGCGGAAAGACTCCGCAGACGGTCCTTCCCCAAGCCCGTCCTCAAGGGTCGCTGGCAAAAGCCAGGATCCCGGGGACAGGGGAACGCAGGGAGCCAGTAGGGGGCGGGGCGCCCTACTGGGGAAGAACTAAGTCTTCGTGATGGGTGCGCGGGTGGCGCGTACCACGGGGACTTAGCCCCTGAGAGTCTTCGCACTCTCGAATCGGCGAAGAGCAGCGGCGGGTTGCTCGTAGTACACGGATGTGTACGGGGATACGATCATCCCTTTAGAATCTTGATTGACTCTGGGGCGTCGAAGAATTTCGCACGCCGCCAGACGGTTGCTCGTAACAGCAACAAATTGTCCGAAGCTTTGAGAGAAAGCAAGGGCAACGGGACGGTGTCAGTGCGACTGGGCGCCGGGGTAGCACGTCACTGTCCCCAACGTCCAAGTGGATCTGGCTGTCAAGTTTGAAGACTTTGACAGCCTCGAACAGTTCACTGTTCTCGATATGGATCCATATGATATGATCCTGGGCATGCCCTGGCTTGAGAAGCACGAGCCCTGGATCGACTGGACGAGCAGGCAATCGGTGCCAGCCGCCCTGCGCAGTCC
>NW_003303250.1:0-5970 GCF_000142945.1 Phytophthora infestans T30-4 | reverse complement strand
GCACTCGACGCCGACTTTCTGCGTTCGTAAGCCGAACGGAAAGTGGCGTCTGGTTCACGCTTATAACAAGCTAAACAACGCAACGGTGCCGGCCCAAACACCGATCCCACGAAAGGATGTCTTGTTGAACAACATGGCCGGGAGCGTACTGTACAGTGCGCTGGATTTGGTAGACGGATACTACCAAATCCTGATGCGAGAGAGCGACATCCCGCTCACCGCGGTAAGCACTCCAAGCGGCATGCTTTGGGAGTGGCTCGTCATGCCGCAGGGCTTGTCTAACGCCCCGGCGACGTTCAATCGCCTGGTGACGCAATTGTTCCGCCCTTTGCGTACCTTCGTACAGACGTACTTCGACGACATATTCGTCCATAGCCGTGCCGAGGGAGGCAGGACGGCCATGGAGGTGCATCTAGGTCACCTCCGTCGAGTGTTGGACGTAATGCGAGCGAACAAGCTCTACGCCAACATCGACAAGTGCGTTTTCGCGTCACCAGAGATTAAAGTTCTCGGTTGCTTCGTAAGCAACGTGGGCGTTCGGGCTGACCCAGACAAGGTCAAGGCCATAGCAGCATGGCCGACGCCCCGATCCCAGAAGGATCTTCGAAAGTGGTTGGGCTTGGCCAACTACCTTCACAAGTACAGCGCTGGGTACGCGGGCTTCGCTAAGCCCTTGTCGAGCCTCCTTCAGAAGGACGTCGACTGGCGCTGGGAGCAAGAGCACCAGGATGCTTTTGACAGCATCAAGGCCAGTCTCCAAGAGCCCCCTGTCCTGGCCCTGCCGGACGAGACGAAGCCGTTCAGCGTCGTCTGCGATGCCTCCGATTACGCCATCGGATGTGCATTGCTGCAGGCCGACACGGCTGGACACGAACGAGTCATCTCGTTCCAGTCCAGGCAGCTCAACGCCGCCGAGCGGAACTACCCTGTCCATGACAAGGAGCTCCTGGCAATGAAATATGCCCTTGTGAAGTTCCGTGTTCACCTTCTGGGCTCTAGACCCTTTGTGATCTACACAGACCACGCGCCCTTGAGGACGGCGACTAACTCGCCTCACCTCTCCCAAAGGATGGCGAGGTGGCTGTCCTTCTTCGCGGAATACAACTTGCGCGTCGAATACAAGCCGGGCAAGCTCAACGTGCTTGCGGACGCCCTCTCTCGGCGTCCCGACTATGAGTTGGCCCACATCACGCGGGTGACAACGGATCTATATGATCGGATACGCATGGCGTATCGGGACGATGAGGCTGTCGCGCCTATCGTCAAGTTCCTTAAGGCCGGAACGAGCGCGAAGTCCGACTGGCTCTCGTCGCGACAGCGCTCACGGCTCTACCGATATGAGTTGAAGGAGGGCCTCCTCTATTATCGGGTGGAGCCCACTGATCCTCCACGGGTGGTCGTACCCAACGACGAGGATCTGAAGTTCGACATCCTCGCGGAGGCACATGACGCGCCCTCCAGCGGTCACTTGGACCGCGAGAAGACCTTTCTGTCGGTCTCTCAGTCCTTCTGGTGGACCCACATGTACAAGTGGGTCGCCCGGTACGTCAAGACATGTGAAACATGTCAGCGGGTCAAACCCGCAGGGCACTCTTCGGCTCCACTACAGAGCCTGCCGGCTGGTTGTTGGAAGTCGATGAGTCTTGACTTCATCTTTGGGCTTCCCGCCGACGGACACGGCAACACTGGAATTTTGGTGTTCGTGTGTCGGCTGAGCAAGATGGTACATGTAATGGGCCCTCCTAAGTTACATATGTAGGTAGTTTTATAGGTTCTTTGTAGTGGTTCACACCATTACATAAGTAGGTAGATTTGCATTACAAAAGTAGGTGCAGCAGCACACGAGTAGCGTGTGCTGAACTGCCGTCACCCTATTGGTTGAAATATAGGGAGCCAGACCCATAATCAACCAATAAGAAGTTGACGTGTATTTGAGTGGTCAGGGCAAGCCGGCCTGGACCTAAATAAAAACAGAGTTGATTTTCCTTCAGACTAAGTACTTGATTTCAGTATCACTGGACTTGTACGCTTCCTCATCACTACGTGTAAGCAAGTAACGGACACCCCAGGCCCGTTACACCTGGTAGCACTTTGTAGTCCTTCCTATGACCAAGTTCACGATGAGCCAAGGTATGACGTCTGAAACTCCAGGGCCGACTCTGGAACATGCTGCTTTCCCTCATCTCACTCGTGTCGAGTGGGAAGCCCTTCACCGCCTCGCGGCGGTGTCTGGTGAGGCTGTAATCGCGTCGCTGCTGAGCTCAGCGACGTCCGACCAACAACGCCAAGCAGCCCAAGTGTTCATGGAACGCGAGCTAGCCGATGCGAATCGGCGAGCAACAACTCTCGCGCGTTCCTCGAAAAATGATGTCGTGAAGCTAGAGACGTCTACCTACTCCGGTGAAGGAGCGAATCGCCTCCCGCTGAACCGGTGGTTTCGCGAGGTCGACATCGCGATTGCTTCGAGAATGATCGAAGCGCAAGGGACAAAGGTCAATTTCTTATTGTCCCGGTTGTCCGGGAAGGCCAATGAATGGGCCCTCGGTAAACTTGTCGTTGATCACGACGCATTCCCCACTCTGGGGTCTCTCCAGAAAGATCTCAGGCTCGCGGTCGAGCCACCTCAAGACGAATCCCGCGTGCGTGCCGAGTTCCTCGCCCTTCGTCAAGGCAAAATGACTATGCGCGACTACGTTCAAAAGACTCGCCACCTCGCGTCATGCATCGTGACAAATCCGATTGACGCAGCATCGCAGGTCCATGTATTCGTATTCGGCATGCGTGAAGGCATGACACGGTACCGCCTGACCCGAGCGGAACCTTCCTCTCTCGAGGAAGCATTCGCCCTCGCGTTACGCGAAGACTACGATGTGGCGGCGTCTTACGCGCGCGCGATGTCAACGGCAGCTCGTGAGTCAGCCCCCGAGCCCATGGAGATCGACGCGATTGACGCATCAAATAATCATCGTCAGTCGACTTCTCGTGGGCCCAACGGCCGTCCCAATCGCCCCTCACTTGCTTCCGCTGCCGGAAGATCGGTCATCGCGCGGCGGAATGCCGCGCGCCAGCGCCGGTACTCGCGCACACCGCTGAAGTCTCACCTGCCGTTCAGTCAAAAAATGGTCAGGGTCAGTAGGTGCGGGGCCCTACTGGCTGGAATGGAGGTCCGGGCCCCCCGGTGGCTACCCAACCTTCTAGCCCTCCTGTGCTCCACGCTTACTTTAATGCCACCACCACGTCGGGCGACTCGAGGCTGATCATCGTCAGTCTTCATGTCGCCGGCGCCCGGCGACCACTTCGCGCACTCCTGGACTCAGGAGCATCGAATAACTTCTTTCGCGAATCGTGCTTATCGATGCTTCCAAGAGAGATCGCAGTCCGTAATGGTCGAGGTCAGGTCGTCGTCAAACTTGCAGACGGAAAGCCACGCCGCGTTGCGCGGCGCGAGATCACGTTGCCATACACATTCGACGGCTTCCGCAGCAACGACGACTTCCTCGTGATTGAGATGAACTACGCGTTCGACTGCATCTTGGGTATCCCGTGGTTGTCACGATATCAACCAGAGATTGACTGGTTGGCTCGGTCGGTTAAACACCGCTCTGGCTTCGATGTGAGTGAGGTGTTCACGCACCTCCTGGTTGCCCAGAAAGACTGGCTCCATGTCAGGGTTGTGGACCGGTTGTCCACAATGCAGGTTGAGCTGAGAGCGAGCGATGGCCCTCTCTGTATGTCTTGCACAGCGCTGTTGCGCGAGAACCCCTCGCTGCGAAGCGAGGTTGTTAACACTTTGGCGGTAGAGCAGGGGCTCCCGCAATCCAAGCAGGCGGTCGAGCATGGGTTCCCGCCACGTAACACGGCGGTCGAGCATGGGTTCCCGTCACGCAACACGACGGTCGAGCATGGGTTCCCGTCACGCAACACGACGGTCGAGCATGGGTTCCCGTCACGCAACACGGCGGTCGAGCATGAGTTCCCGCAATACACTCTAGCGGTTGAGCAGAGGTTCCCGCAACGCGATTCGGCGGTCGAGCAGTTGGAGCTCCCGTCATCCACAGCGGTGGTCGAGCAGTTGACACCCCCACCGGCTACGACGGCGATCGAGCAGGGGCTCCCTCCAGTCGATGGCGCGGTCGAGCATCGAGAGCTCCCGCGCACTACCGACACGGTTGATGGTGTCCTCCCGTGTCTAGAGGGGGGTGATCCCTCGTCCAGCGATAGCGAGTCTTCTGTCTCGAGCAGCGGCTCGAGACGCCACAAGAAGAAATCCAAGCGACGCCGTCTTAAGCGACGTGGTCAGCCCACCGCCGATATCGCAGTGAATGAGTCCCATACACGTCCTGGAACACGTGGAAGGAGGCGCCGTTCGCTCACGCACACTTGACATTGAGAGCCCACCTCGCGAAGCTTCTTCCATCACACGCCTTCCGGGTCTTTCCTGGAAGCATTTTCTGCGCGATCTGAAGTCAGGAGACATCGAGCAGGTCTGCTTGATCACCGAGTCTGCCTCGGCGGAAGAGATCCACACGGTCGCTACCGACAATCTTCCACTTCGTCCAAAGAACGCTGAGCCGAAGTCGGCGCGCGAAGAGCGCTTCGCTGCCCAGTCGTGGGAGTCACTCCGCGACTCGGGCAATCCAGTATACGACACCGTCCGCGAGTTCGCGGATGTTTTTCCCGACAAGATTCCAGCTGAGCTCCCTGCTAACAGAGGCATTCGCCATGAGATTGATCTCACGCCGGGTTCCAAGTATTGTGTGATGCGACAGTGGCCCCTCCCACGCGATCAGGTTAAAGCCATTGACGACTTCTTCGAGAGCCGCCGCAAAGCGGGTCACGTGCGCGAGAGTACCTCGCCACACTCGAGTCCGACGTTCTGCGTGAAGAAGGCCACGGGTGGTTGGCGCATTGTTCACGCTTTTAACAAGCTAAACGACGCCACCATTCCAGCACAAACGCCGATCCCTCGGAAGGATATGGTACTTGACACCATGGGCCGCAGTGTTATTTTCAGCACCATCGACCTGACCGATGGCTTCTATCAGATCTTGATGCGACTCAGCGACGTCCCGCTCACAGCGGTGAGCACTCCCAGCGGGATGCTTTGGGAGTGGCTTGTCATGCCACAGGGCCTGAAAAACGCACCAGCCACGTTCAATCGCATGGTTTCCCACGTTCTGCGCCCACTTCGCGACTTCGCTTCGAGCTACTTCGATGACATCTTCGTTCACAGCCGCGCTGAGGGCGATCTCAGCGCCACAGAAGTTCACTTAAATCACTTACGACAAGTGTTCCAAGTCATGCGCGAAAACAAACTGTACGCGAACTTGAAGAAATGCATCTTCTGTGCCCCGGAGATTCCGGTGCTTGGCTGTTATGTGAGCAAAAATGGTGTCCGAGCAGATCCTGAGAAGGTCTCGTCCATCTGTGCGTGTGTGGTAAAGTGCTTTCTCAGAAATAAGAGAATGGGCCTGACGCGGGGTCACTATCCCGAATCAATATCAATATCAAGTGATTAGAGAGGATTTGGGTTGGCTGGCACGGATGCAAGTTGCCGGTGGTGGATTAGCCATGACGAGCAGCGCCCCGTATGAAGTGACGATGGATCTGGTATGAGCGATGTACGAGAAGGCAAGATCCACCAAGACTTACCTCGGATCCACCCTTACTTGGATTCACCTAAATGGATATGGGATATACTATACAAGAGTGGATCGGGTGTGGATCCTATGAAGGAAGGATGGTAGGTGCCCTCTAAAGGTGGATCTAGTAGCCACGTCTAACGAGGAGTCAAGATCCACCGCGAGGTGACCCGGATCCCATGCTTTCGAGTTAGGATCCAAGGAGGGAGGATCCCGCCTTAAGGGACCTGGATCCAGGGTATAGGTATGATGGATGCAGTGGATCTAGAACTTTCGTGGGACAGTGGAGATCACAGACGGTTGCGAGATGATGTTGGATGAGTGGAGA
>NW_003303249.1:13134-17946 GCF_000142945.1 Phytophthora infestans T30-4 | reverse complement strand
TAGTAATAGGCCAGCAAACAGTCCTTGGCCATCTTCTTCCAACGCTACCGCATTCACACGACGTACGGATTGACCAGCGACACGGGAGCCCTTGGTTGTCTCTCTTGCAGCTTTCTTGTAACGGGGTAAGAGATACAGTTACTAGCTTACACTATAGTGCGGAGGAAGCTCGCAATAATAAAACCAAGTCTTAGGTTTGTGTCAAATTCAACTCTGATTTATTTAGGACCAGGGCGGCTACCCCTGGCCTCGTGTGAACCACTCAAACACATGTCTATATCTGATAGGTCAATAAGTGAGTCTGGCTCCTCACTATCAACCAATCAGATGATGACACTTTGGCACACGCTACCCGTGTGCCACTTTACCTACTTATGTAATAACTAAAGAAGTATCTACCTACTTATGTAATTGGAGTTGGGCCCATTACATCACCCTCCTCTCTAAGTTGCGCTTACGCAACATAAGCGCACGGAACACATTTGAAGAAAACTCGAAAACCGACAAGGCGGAGACATCGAGGACAGCGCGAAGGGCGGCAGCGCCAGCGCGTCGCTGGCGGTGGTAACAAGGGCAAGCCCAGGGTCGACAGGTGCGCCACAAGCTCTGGATGTACTACGAGGACCGTCACTGCGCGTCTCGGTTCCCAGGACACACATCGACGAAGTGTTCAGCGTACATGCGACTTAGAAGACTCCGAGCTGGAGGCACTTGGATCACGGACACGAGGACCTCACGAAGTCGACTTCGTGGCGCAGTGGTCAATGCATGGGGCTTCCAGTCAGAACGCCAGGGTTCGATTCCCACCAGCCGCATTCACTCACGCACACGCGAGTGTTGTTTTGCTGCCAGAGCGAACAGCTTCGAACATCTCGAAGACATGAGACTGGTCGACGGAAGTCAACCACTGGAGCAACCCAAGGAGACAACGGGGGCCTCCCACTTTGTCGCCACTGGTGTCACCAGAATAAGGTACTTGTTGGCCACCGTGTCGCCGCTGGTAGTCGAAGTCATTTCGGCGCAGTTGTAGCGTGTCGGGTTGGCAACTCACTGGTCACCGGCTCGATGTCGCCGGTGGTTTCTTGTTTTCATTCTTGCACTGACAAGCTGTGTCAGTGTTCGCCGCGGCTCACGCCGACGTTGCACGCGTCGGAGCGCGACATCGTTGTCGCCTCCTCGTGCGGGTCGTTCTCGTGGCCTTTCTCTTTCTCGTTCACGGTTTACCGCGGGGTGACCCGCGGAATTCTTCTTCTCAAGCAGCATGGTCTCATACTCGTGGACCACGTCCGGAACGTCGCGGAGAAGGTTGGCGCGGGGCTCCCACGTATCATGTTCTGGGGGATGGCCGTGGTAACTTCTTGTTCACGAATCTTGCTGCCTGGATCGATCAAGTTCTGCGACGTCCATCTCGTTATCGGAGATGCAGTATGCCGAGGAGGCTCGATGGACTGCTTGGACGGAGAGCGAGTCAGGGCGTTCGCACTGGCTACACCCGAAGATAACCCTGACGTCGAGTGCGCCGGCAGGCCAGTTGACACCGGTGAGGCTACCGGTGCGTGCTGAGACACCGGTTCACGTACCGGTGATGACCACGACACGGACACGTTGTCCGTAGGGCTGAGCGCAGCTTCAGCATCCATGTCGACCGAAGGAGGTTCTCCCCCACCAAGGGTGGAGCCGTCAGCATCTGTGGGGTGACCCACGGCGAGACGTGCCGGAACACGTGGGTGGCGAGCGTTGTTCACGAAGAACGGCGTCATACCCGTCGAGGAGTGCTCGGCGTTGTTGAGTGCGAACTCGGCTAGCGGTAGGAACGAGCTCCAGCTTGTGTACGAAGTTGCATAGCTGCGAAGAACGTCTTCAAGGACGCGGTTGACGCGTTCTGTTTGTTTATCCGTCTCCGGATGTGCCGCAGTCGACATCAGCAATTTGGTTCCCAAGAGCTCGAAGAGGCGTGACTAGAACGCGGATGTAAACCGCGGGTCGCGGTCGGACACGATAGACTCCGGCAGACCGTGGTGACGAAAAATCACGTCGACGAAGTGGGCCGCGGACTCTTCCGCGTTGATTGATGTTGCCACCGGAACGAGATGGACCACCTTGCTGGAACGATCGACGAACACAAGTACACCCGTGCGCCCGGCTGTATCGGGCGGAAGACCGAAGATGAAGTCCATCGAAATGGAGCGCCAGGCTTCCGTGGCGACCGGAAGAGGGCGCAATGGGGCCTGAGACGTCGAAGACGGTTTGACTCGCTGGCAAGTTTTACATGTGCGGACCCACTTGCGTACCCACTTGTACATGTGCGGCCAATAGAAGTCTCTCGACAGAGCCGCGTACGTCTTCTCGCGACCGAGATGTCCTCCAGTCGGGGCGTCATGATACTCGTTGATTATGCGCGCACGTAGATCAGCGTCGTTTGGGACGACGACTCGAGGTCCATCGAACCTGTCGATGCTGTACTTGAGCAGATTGCCGTCCAGTCGATATCGATCGATCTGATTCCGCGTGGTCTTTGACAGGGCACTTAGCGTGTCACTACTAGGAGCACGCAGGTGTTTCATGATGGCACCGTATATAGGGTCATCATCGTACGCTGTAGCAATCTCGTCACCCAGCGGGAGCGTGGGCGTGGTCAGCGTCAAGTTGATGCCTGACGACACGCAGACCGCACATTCGTCGTCGTCCTCATCAACCAGCTGATATCCTAGCGCTTCACGGGGATCGTAGTCCGGACGCCGAGACAGCGCGTCGGCGAGAATGTTATTCTTGCCCGGCTTGTAGTGAACAACGAAGTTGTACTCGGAGAAGAAGGACAGCCAACGGGCCATCCGTTGCGACAAGTGAGAGCTCTTCATCGCTGTCCGCAGCGATGCGTGATCAGTGTAACCGCAAACGACTGTTCACCGAGCAAGTACACTCTGAATTTGATCAGAGCGTACCGCATTGCCAGGAGCTCCTTGTCGTGGACTGGGTAATTCTTCTTGGCTGGCTTCAGTTGGCGCGACTGATAGCTGATAGCGCGTTCGTGTTCGTCATCATCGAACTGCATCAGCGCACAGCCGATGGCAAAATCGCTCACGTCGCAGACGACGTGGAATGGCTTTGAGTCATCAGCAAGCTTCAGGATCGGCGCAGACGCCAAGCTCTTCTCCACCGAGTCGAATGCAGCTTGGTGGTCCGATTTCCACTCCCAGATCACGTCTTTCTTCAGCAGCGAGGACAGCGGCTGGATCAACCCAGCGTAATTCTTCGTGTACTTGTGCAAGTAATTGGCCATGCCAAGCCACTGACGCAACTCAGTGGGGCTTGTCGGCGTTGGCCAAGCACAGATAGACGATACCTTCTCGGGATCCGCGCGCACACCATTCTTGCTCACGTAGCATCCCAACACCGGAATCTCCGGTGCGCAGAAGACACATTTCTTCAGGTTTGCGTAGAGCTTGTTCTCTCGCATCACCTGGAAGACTTGTCTCAGGTGTTTCAGATGTACGTCCACGGCACTGAGGTTGCCCTCAGCGCGGCTGTGCACGAAGATGTCGTCGAAGTAACTCGGCGCGAAGTCTCGAAGCGGGCGAAGCACATGGGAGACCATGCGATTGAAGGTGGCAGGCGCGTTCTTGAGACCCTGTGGCATCACGAGCCACTCCCAGAGCATCCCGCTCGGTGTACTTACGGCGGTGAGAGGCACATCGGATGATCTCATCAGGATCTGATAGAATCTATCGGTCAGGTCGATGGCGCTGTAGATGACGCTGCCAGCCATGGAGTCCAGTACCATGTCCTTCCGAGAGATCGGAGTCTGCGCGGGGATGGTGGCATCATTCAACTTGTTGAATGCGTGAACAATACGCCATCCTCCTGTAGCTTTCTTCACACAGAACGTTGGACTGGAATGGGGAGAGGTACTCTCACGCACGTGACCCGCCTTTCGGCGGCCCTCGAAGAAGTAATCGATCGCTTTCACTTGATCACGAGGAAATGTACATTTTCTGGTGACGCAGTACTTCGTACCTGGCGCGAGGTCGATCTCATGCTGAACCCCACGATCCGCCGGTAGCTCGGCGGGGATCTCATCCGGGAAGACGTCGGCGTACTCGCAGGCGGTGTTGTATACGGGATTCGCTGACTCCCGCAAGGCCTCCCAAGACTGTGTTTGGAATCGTTCCTCTCGAGCAGACTTAGGTTCAGCACCTAGCGGACGTAAACGTTCACTGTCCGTTGCGACCGCATTTGCTGACTCATCCACCGAGACTGCCTCGGTGACCAAGCATACTTGCTCGACGTCTCCAGCCTTGAGGTCCCGAAGAAAGTTCTTCCAGGACAAGCCTGGAAGGCGTGTGATCGCCGCCGCTTCGCGCGGCGGACTCGCGATTTCGATGCTGCGCGACCGATTGAGGCCTCCTTCCACGTACTCCAGCGCGCTGACCGATTCCATCGGCGGGCTATCGCTGGTCGTGGAGTCTCGACGAGGTTTCAGGCGTCGTCTCTTCGACTTCTTCTTCGACTTCCTCGAGCTTACGCTCGAGTCTGACGCACTGCTACTCGACGATGCATCACCCTCCTCTAGGCGCGGGAGACCGTACTCGACCGGGCCGGGAACACGCGGGAGCCCCTGCTCGACGCAGCGAAACTAGAACAAGAAAGTCCACTAGTCCCATCAACATCAACTGCAAACTCGTAGTTATTCATCAGGGTCATGAATTGCTTGCCTTTTCGAGACAATGCAATGTGTATAATCGCAGGTTGCATAAGCACCAGCTTTGAAATTCGCTCCGGAAATCGATTGGCGACATCCAGCGTAATGTAGCT
>NW_003303249.1:8790-12147 GCF_000142945.1 Phytophthora infestans T30-4 | reverse complement strand
GAAGCCGGAGCTGCTTTCCAGAAAATGGAAGAAGAAGATTCGGAAAGGCGTTTACGCTGTTGAGCATCAACGCAGGAAAGCAGCCTGTGAGTCGACCGATCATTCAAGATGAAGATCCGTACACGTTTTCAACTGCCGCCGACACCCCAACGACTCGTTCGTACTCCTCCGATCAAGCGTGGAGCTGAGCGTGGTGCCTTTGGCACTACCGAAGCTTCACCGTACTTTCAAGACTCGCACATGGTTACGCCACGTTCGGAGAGCCGTATGCAATGTATTTACGCTAGTAACGAAGGTTTGTTCGGTCGCCGAGGCGGTGCTCCCAAAGGTGGTGCCGGACGTCGTCAAGTCGACAGCGATGGTTCGTCCAGTGACGATGACAATTTGGTGCGTACATTCGACGAGGAAGATCCTCAAGTCGAGTTGATGCGTCAGATAGATGAACTGGCGACGCTGAACGACGTGGACCCTACACCGAGGATTGAAATAGCATCACACCGACCGTTGGATCGCATCACGCCGCTCTCAGGCTCTCGCAACGAGAGCGAGAACTGTATACAGTGGCTCCGTGGGTTCGTCTATGAAATGACTGGAACCCACACAGATGCTGACAAATGGTGCATTCCATTTGAGCTAAGTCTCTGGGACGGAGCCATTCATTAGTTTCGTCAACTTCCGAAGAAGACGAAGCGCAAGTGGAAGCTGTTGAGCGACGCGTTCATCCGCTACTACTGCTCGCAGCTCACTCAGACAGCACTGTCGCGTTACTACTCCGCCAAGCGGGAACGTAATGAACATCTGTGCGACTACATAAACAGGCTGAATGGCTACGCTCGGACCGCCCGTTTACACTTCGAGAAGAGTGGTCGCGACGCGAAAGAACACGTACAGCAGTTCCTGGCAACATGCGATGATGACAAGCTGGCGGAGAGTCTCTACCACTATCGAGTCGCCGACATTCACGAGCTCGAAGATATCATCGAAGATGTTCTCAAGGGCAAGGAGAGGATGGCGGCCAAGCGTGACAGTGAGTACCGATACTCCAAGAGTCGTGATACGCGACGCGACGATGGATTCGCCCGCAACAACCGGCGTGATGACCGTCGCCGCGATGACAACCGAAACAAACCAAGAGTGACGCTCATTAAAGCCACGGTTGATGACCTACTAGCTGAATTAGAAGGTCGTGAAGCTGCTCAGGGAGGCACCGAGTATTCAAACGAAGATCCGAACGCTTACAACGATGTCCAAGACGAGTACAACGACTTTCAGCCCGATAATACGGATGGTGATTTCTCATTGGATGAAAACGACCGATACCTCGCCGCTGCTAACGAAAATGAACGCCGTGCAGCTGCTGAAGGAACCTACGCACGTTCAGACAACCGTCAACCGCGTGGAAACGTGCCTGATCGCGAGAATGGCTTCAATCAAGATCGCCGAAGTAGTGACCGTGGGTTCAATCAGGACCAACGCGGTCGACGTGACTTCAACCGCGACAACCGACGCCCACAGTACGGACCATGCGCGGTGTGCGGTGGCATGAATCACTCCGCCCACTACTGTAACAAGCGATGCAAGTTCTGCAAGCAGCTCCACGATGCTGGACAATGCGAACTTTTCCGCAACTTCCAAGACCTTGCCAAATTCGTGCGCACTAAAGGCACGAAGGAGGAACTCCCGCCAGAGCTCAAGGCCGTCGTTCAAAAACGTCATTTAAACTAGGCAGCCCGCCAACTACAACTGGGTTGGTCCCTATCGGGCTGCCACAGTTAACCGAGCCTTCAATGGAAGCAGAGTGTATCTTTGCTTTCATGGGGCAGAGTGAATGGCCTGATAATTACGTAACAAGTGTGAACGCGACGGAAAATGAAAAGGAGAGGAGTAGAATCCTCGGTGGAGGTGTTGGAGAAATAATGGAGTGTGCTGATGCTGATGAGGGCACCAGCGAGGGTTCGCTCGGCTTGGTTTCGAGTGCAGCGCGAGACGAGCCCAAGGGTCACTCCAAGATTATGAAGTTGAACCCTGGCGAGAGACAGGGGTGGTGGTCGGCCAAGAAATTCGACCGACGGATCAGAATGAGAGCTCTGGTGCAAGGCGCTGTGAACGACCAGCGAACGAGGATCCTCCTCGACACAGGAGCGAACGTTAGTGTGATCACTGACGCCTTTGCCAAGAAGTTGCGACTCCGAGATGTACCTGATCACGGACGCCGCATTGACATTCAAGGAATCAACGAAGGCAAGGTGTCTACGACGCGACGAGCGTGCATCAAGGTTACGCTCGGATGGGAGATGGTGTACGAGTTTGAGATGTGGGTAATGGCGCATAGTGCAGGCGTCGACGTGGTACTCGGGACCGACTTTATGATCCCAGCTGGGATCCGGTTGGACCTGTTCCACGGCGCGGCGCAATTACCGCACGAAGTCCAAATCCCGCTGATAAAGACCAAGAACATGATCGACAGCGAAGAATACGGCTCCCATGTTAACGCCGGGCCACCCGAGCGGTTGGACATTCAAGCGCACGAGTGGCGAGAATATCGACTAGCGAAGCGTCAAGTCGGGCTGGAAGAACACGTACTGTGGATTCGTCGAACGAACAAGCTAATCCCGTCAGTGACGAGGTTTCGACGTGGACGGCCTCAGAGCATTCGATTGACCAACGTGTCTGATCGAACTGTGTACCTACCAGCACACGACTCGATCGCTATGTGGATTCCAGATGGGGATTTGCCACGAGGTGACGGCTATGCGCGTCTGGAGTCCAAGAAGTACCAAGACTGGCAAGTGTTGGCCTACGAAGGTTGTAGAGACCGCGGGCTCTTTCAGCGTGAATGCGAAATCTACGAACAGTGGCTTGCAACTCAGCCTTCAGCAGTTGATCGACCATAATACCCAGAACCCGGTGGGGTGCTAGCACGACCTCTAGAAGACTCGCTAGTGGATTCTAGTGATCGTCTGACATGTGCAGAGCGCTGGGCACTGATCCTGGAAGAGCGTGAACGAGTGGAAGCCTGTCTGGCGTCTGGGGTGACAGCCGGGGATTTGGCCGACGGTCAGCCTTCCGCAGAACCTTTGGACACTTACACGACAACCCATGGCGGAGGCAATAACGCGAACGAAGCCTCAGTAGTGCGTACACACGAACTACAGAGGCCGGTAAACGTGGTACATACGCCAACGAGTGTTAGTGTCCAGTCAGGGGTGACCACGGAAGCGACAAGTCACAGCACTGGATTGAATGGAGTCACCCGTTTTGACGAAGCTGTCCCGGCCTTGTGTGTCGCCAAATCTGCGAACGAGCCACCGGTGGTTGATCCAGAGGATACAGCATCGCGCAGAAGGTGTTGAGTAC
>NW_003303249.1:5302-8690 GCF_000142945.1 Phytophthora infestans T30-4 | reverse complement strand
ACTACGGCACCGAGTATTCATTGCAAGATTGGTGCGAATTCCGAAATGTCAAGACAGCGGCAGAACGAGGAGCGGAACAAAAGTCAACAACCCAATATGTCGGCGGCCCACGCATTCAATATTGCGAACGACGACTCGGCAGATGGCCCAGAAATGGGAAACCAGGATGGGAAGGAGATGGACCAAGTACCGACTGTTGAAATCAAAGCGGATGCCAATGTTGAGTCAAGGGAAGAATCCGTAGCGGCGTTGGACGGAACATACATCTCGGTTGCTCGAGTGTTAACAACCGAGGGAAATGAAGCAACGGAGGATACGAGAAATGATTTTATACGAACACCCAGCTAACAACATTGGCTTGGACGACTACGCGAAGGAGCTGGCATTCCTGCCGGATCTGACCGAAGAGATCAACACGACAATTGACTACACTGCGCCTAATGTTGCTGATCCTGAGCTGTCGGCTGAACGCCGAGAGCGTCTGGTCGCGACGCTAAAGAACCACGAGCACATCCTGATTGCTAGTGGTAACGCACTACCGCCGCCAGCCTACCGTGCGGTATGCGATATCGACACACAGGTGCACGCCCCAATTAAACAGCGTGCCCGGCGCGTGCCGCTACGATTTCTCGGCAAGTTGTACGAGCTGCTGCGCGCTTTATTGCGTGCGGGACTGATCGTCTTTTCAGACAGTCCATGGGCATCGCCGATCGTGATTGTGATGAAAAAGAACGGGCTGGACATCCGGCTCTGCATTGATTACAAGATGGTGAATGCTATCACTGCGATCATGGAGTATGCAATGCCGCTAGTCGACGACCTGTTAACAGATCTCGAGCGCTACCTATGGTTCTGCTCGCTGGATGCAGCAAGCGGCTTCTGGGCGGTCATGATGACCTTGCGAGCGCGTAAAGTATCGGCGTTCGTCTGCGCACTCGGACATTTCGAGTGGTTACGCATGCCCTTCGGGCTAAAGAACGCGCCGATGATCTATCAGCGTATGATTGACAACGCACTCTGGGGGTTCGTTCAGCCTAAAGGAGGTTGGTTTGAATACTCGGAGAAGATGCGTTTAGCTGAAGAACAGGCCAAGGAACGTCGTGGACCAAGCGCCGAGGGTTCGTTTCAAACGAAGTTCGCGGCAGACCGCGAAGCACCGGTAGAGACCGACCCTGTACTACAACTCGTCAACAGCCCCGTCGCTGACATGTTTACGAACGGGGAGCCAGACGAATCATCGCTGGTACCTGTATTTGGTCGACGGTCGTTTGTGGATGACATTTGCTTCGGTGGCGAGGATTTCGACAGCTGCCTGGCGACGCTGGACCGATTGCTGGCAAGATTTGCACAGTGTCGGATCAGCATTAGCTTCACCAAGCGCATCTTCTGCCAACCCAAGGTGGACTTTCTGTCGCATAAAATTTCGCCAGAAGGTATCAGAGCTGACCCCAAGAAGCTTGCGGCTATCACCGAGCTTTCGTTTCCAACGAGTAAGAAGGGCATGCAGTCGTTTCTTGGAGCGGTTAATTACTACAGCCGCTTCATTCAAGACTTCGCGGTCTACGGTGCGGCGCTGTACCAGCTCAAGGATGAAGACTTTGTCGTTGAAGGTGGCCTTTCTGTGGCACGTCATTCCTTCGAAAGATTGAAGACGAGTGTTTCACATTCACCCATCCTCAGGCACTTCGATCGATCGAAAGAAGTTCACGTCATGCTCTTTGCGAATGAATGGGCGTTGAGCACTACGCTAATGCAAGAACATGGAGGCAAGTTACACCCCGTACGGTTCCTCGGTCGGGTGCTTAAGAAAGCCGAGATGAACTACCATCCAGCTGAGAAGGAAGTTTGGGCGTTACTTCTGCTGTTGAAGATCTGTTACGTCCAGCTAGCAGGAAAGACGCTACATGTCTATACACGATTCTCGACGTTAGAGTGGGTGCATAAGTCGAAGTCTCTCTTCGGACGCGCGGTCCAGTTCGCAGTGCTGCTATCGCAGTGGCACCTTAAGGTGCAGCGCGTGAAGGAGAAGGATGTCGCCTTTGCGCAGCTACTGCAGTCAAGCATCACGAGCTTCGTTGACCTGGAAGACTCGCTCGCGCCGGTGGCGCCTCCAAACAAGGGTTCCCCGACTATTCGAATGGACCCCGCGTTGCTGTACGCCAGGCTTTCCCGTAATTACAGCGGATTCGTCATGTCTTTTGACGGATCAGCGAAGACAGAGAAGTACGGTGGCTACGGGAGTTGTTCATGGGTGCTGTGGAGCCTTCCTGAGTGGAAGGTAGTGATTGCTGCAAACGCTTACCTCTCGGCTACCACGGTGAATGAGGCAGAGTATAAAGGTATGATCAACGGTGTCAAGGCTGCTATTGCGCACGGTGCCGAGGATTTAGTCATCGTTGGGGACTCAAGGCTCGCGATTCAACAATCACTTGGGGTGATCGCATGCAGGAAGGAAACTTTGCTAGCGCTGCTGAATACTCACAAGGAACTCACGGCCAAGCTTCGATCAGGTAAATATCTTCACGTTGTACGAGAATACAACGCGGCCGCGGATTCGTTAGCCACTGAAGCGCTGGAATCGAAGGTCAGTCGGGTAATCTTGGCTGAAACTCGCAAGTCGGAATTGGCATCGCTGAACCGCATCCAGGAAATGATCTACGAGCCGGATGAAGACTCGGTAGATGTTTCGTCACGAGGAGCAGAGCGTCAAGTACATGTACTGTCAGGCAGCGAGTCTTCAAAGTGGAAAACTTTCGAAAATTTCGTGGTTGATTACAGCTCACCAAAGTGCGATTATGGTAATATAGCAGTGATGACTCGGCGACAGACGAAAGCCAAGAAACGCGTCAGGTTTGCAGATGAACACTCGGAGGATGTCTCAAAAGCTCAAGAACAGCATGAAGAACGACGAGAGACGTCCACCGAAGATTCATTCGGCGAAGATTTGCCAGACCATCCTCACAAGACTGTACCATCGGCATTTCCCGATGCGGAAGATGTTGATCCGGTAGCGATACAGCGGGAACGACGCAGACGGATACTGGTGGCACAAGACGAGGAGCAGAAGTGGTTTAACATCAAGAAGGTGCTTCAGGGCCAAGCAGAAGAGCTGAGTTACAAAGAAGCTCGAGATGCCTGGAAGTATGCTGACCGGTTCGTGTTATCAGAAGACGGCGTGCTTCACTATCTTGGATTGAATCGTTGGTACGACCACGGTTGGCAAGAGGAGACCAAGCTGCGGCTTGTGTACCGACAACGATGATTCAAGAGGTCTTGCAGAACTGCCACGACTCGCTGGAAGAGGACATCAAGTGTGTGAGACGTTCCACCGCGTAAGTCCGATTATTATGGATCGGCTTGTACGCCGACGTGGAAAACATGTGAAGTC
>NW_003303249.1:0-4290 GCF_000142945.1 Phytophthora infestans T30-4 | reverse complement strand
AAGGAGCGCGAAATTCTTCACTACGGTATTATTAATTTGACATATTAATACCATGAATTCATACAACATACAGCGTAGTAGTTTACTACTTTGAAGTACTATAGTTGTATTAAGTAGTACTGTAGTATTATTAATAGTAGCTTGTTCAGCCGACAAATCAGAGCTTGTGATTGGTAAAAAAGCGAATTGTTCAAACTTGTCTTGTGGAGGGTTGCTGTACGACTATTTGCGAGCCAAGAAGAGCGAGAATCGGCTGCAGATGGCGCAAGTGGCAAACGAAGACTAGCGTGACTGGATCACGTGTGAAGTGTCCACAGGGCGATGCAGCCTGTGGTAACAGACGAAAAACGTTACTGCAACAACAAATTGTATATGCATTTGAAGAACAACATGAACATGATTACGCTGTGGAAGTGGATTAAGAATAAGAAAACATGAATGCCGACCGCGGAGCAACCACTGAAAACGAAGTCACGCGAGACATCTCAACAGTTAGCTGAGATGCTGGAGAGCGTCGTAGAGCGTGCAGCGAGGATTCAAATCGATTCCAAGTGTCTGGCCGCGGTGGCCAAGAGGGTCAACGAAGTCGAGTCATCACTCTCCTTTTCCTCTTCATCAGGAGCCTGAGCCTCGCCAGCTGAAGCTGCAGCCGGATCCGGCGAATCTTCGGTACCAGCTTCAACAGGAGCAGCAGCCAGAGCGGGACGTGGAGTACCCGGTGGCGAGTCAAACAACGAACGCCAGGACGGAATAAGTTCGGTTGAATCAAGAGACGGGTCAACGACCACGCTTCGGTACACATTCACGAAACGCGTACCACGAGGATTGAAGATCTCCGGATTACGCTGGCACGGGAAGTACGTAGTGTTGTACGGGTGCTGATGCGGCGCATTCATCCATCCAGTACGCCATGGCTGACGAGCGTCGAGAGCCGGAACTTCGGAAAGCCAGTCAGAGGTCCGAGGTGCGAACGACAAATTTTCAATGGGGTACCACGGCTTCGACGGCTCCAAAAGCAACTCGGGACGAATGAATGACACGCCGGAAGCACTAGATGAAACCGAGTCACGACTCCACGCCATGTACTGCTCACGGTACTTGTTGCGAAGACGATCGGCACGACGGTCGCGCTCACTGAAGAGCTTCTTTAACACAGCTCTCAGTTCCTTCAAGCGTTCCTTGTCGTGACCAACCTTTTTAGCTTCTTCAGCGAGACCTCGTTCAATACCAGCTAACGGAAGCCAGTGGAGACGCTCCCACAATGCGAACCCGAGGTCACCTTGCTTCCCGCCGTCACCCCGAAGGTTCGCCCAGATCATCTTGAGACGGGTCTCAATTGGAGCACGTTTGGAGATGGAGACGCTTGGCTTGAAGTCAACAGTGTCGAAGAGACAAGCGTGAAGAGGATAGAGCTGCCGAAGTTGCTGGTACGGGTGATCAGGATGCGAGTAATCAAAGAATGCCTGGAGACCCTCCAACGTTGTACCTCACCAGCTGGTTCGGGAAGCGTTAAGCTCAAGAGTCGCTCACAACACTTCTTGGCGCCTGCGTCGGTAAAATCCATGTCCACATACGGAAGAACCCACGATGGCAGGGTGGACGAAGCCGGCACCGTAGGGGCGAGTACCAGATAACACTCGGTGAGGCAACGGTTCAACCCGACGGTACACCACCACGACGCGGCACCGAAGTGTAAGTTGCCGTAATCATGCGTCCATGTCCAGCATCGAGAGTCCAAATAGGCGGACGAGGAGACACTGGAACAGGAGGAGAAGATGCTGGTGCCGGGGGACTTGCTGGTGCCGGGGAACTTGCTGGTGGCGAAAGAGGCGGACCGGCAACGATAATTGGGGAAGTCATCATCGGCGAAGGATTTGGCCGAGGTGGAGTCGGAGGACGAGCTGGGCCAAGATTACTCCAGTTCCTATTTTAATCTTCAACATCTTCGTCATCGAGTATGCTTGAATGATCGGTGGAGGGCGGAACATCACCGCCACCACTGGGAGCATCAGGAGAGTAATCCACCGAAGGTTTATTGTCATCCACGTCATCTCCACGATCGTCATCATCATGTCCATCGTCATCAATCTCCATCGAAACGTCGGGCGAAGACACGCTTGGTACATCAGCCGTGGGAACAGTCGGAGCCGACTTCGAAGACACGGAAGCTAGTGGAGCAGCTTCAACAGGGGTAGACCCTGCTGTAGAAACCACTCCCGAGACTTCAGCTGCCTTGGACGTCGTGACAGACGCCGAAGCAGACTTGCCTTGGGGGATAGTTTGGTCCGACTCTTCACCTTCGTCACTTGAGCCAAACATGAGCCGCATTTGCTCGGCCTCGCGCAGAGCTTCTTCAGCAGCACGTATGTCGGCTGGAGAAGGTGAAGGCGTGGAAGCTGGTGGCTTGGCCACATCGTGTGGACTCTGAGGCGGGGGCGAAGGCGCGTCAGGAGAACCGGGAACATCGTCGTGATCCCCAGGGTTCACATCCTTACCCGAAGGCTCTGTAGCCGTTTCTTGAACCGAAGGGACGCTACTTGGATCAGCAGTCCCCATGTCCACGTCACTCCGGTCGCCACTGAGATCGACCACGGTGGGAGTAGAAGAAGACGTTGACGTAGGAGGTGGCGTCCATGAGCTTGGAGAAGACGGTACAGACTGGGACCGAGTCTTCATATGACGTCGGGGCGACTTAGAAGGAGAATGAGGACGAGATTTCTTGCGCTTCTTCTGGGCCGCCTTCTTCCACGCCTTCGGACCGAACAGCGATCGACGAGCCGACTTGGGCGTTGAAGTATCGGCAGGTGGCGCATCACCGAGACCAGCAGCTGCCATCGAAGTACTGGCTTGTCCGTTCGGATTGGAGCTGTCTTGTCAGAGTCTTCCGACTCGTCGTCCGAATCCTCACCACTGTTTAGAACTTATGGGAATTTCCATCGGGGCCCATTGGTGGGAGACAACCTGGCCCAAAACCCCCGAGAGAGGGTCCGAGATTTCTTCCCAGAAACGCGCTGGCCACAAAAAAAATGGGCAACCACAGAGCGATAAAACTTCTCCCTTATCCACATTTCCAGCGCTTCCAGTTCCCATTTCCCCGCGCACTTCAGAACCTTTCAAGAGAAATTTTGGAAAGGGAACGAACTTTAGTTGCTGACCACACGGTGGAAGGAGCGACATTAAGAGCGTACCTTCAACAGCCAGACGAAGTACCTCGGGATCCATCCCTGCCAGACTCACGTGTGCACGGAAGGTACGATTCACTTGAAGGAGGCGAGTATTACGGTCTTGCTGGTTCTCGAGGACCTTGAGCGTGTCGTTATCAACGTACTTGCCTTGGGCAAGCTTTACCAGAAGGAGGTGAAGCTTCCGAGTCTGCTCGGTATTCGCTCCAATAGAAGACTTGTACACCTCGCGTTCGCGAGCCAGCTTCTTTTTCAAAGTGCTGATGAAGACGTCCCGAGCTTGGACCTCGCAGTGAAGACGATTCCAATCCTCTGCGTGTCGCTCCATAGTGGCTTGAACACTTGCGAGCATGGCGTCGTTCTTGGCGTTCGACTCGCGGAGAATCTTGACGTTGTGATGTAAGGCTTTAATCTCAGCGTTGGCAGCCTTGAGGAATGTCTCCGCGTTCTCACGAGCCATGATGTGGGGTGCCACCGAACGTACGGCGGCAGCAGCCTCGTACTGAGCAAACCGCAACTGACGCTCCAAGTCGGCAACTCGTTCGGGTAATGCCGACAGCGCGTCAGGAACAGGTTGTATCGCAGCGAGGACATCATCGAAACCAACGGCAGTCTCGAGACGACGCTGAGTGTGTATGTCGCCGTGGAGAGGAGGCGCAACGCTGATCTGACTTGGTGACGAGCCATTGCAGTCAAGTACGGGATTATCGAGGTCATCATGTGATCGACCGATGCCTCCGTATTTTCAGCCAGCATGGCGCGCAGCGAATCTTCGGTGAGTGGTGGCGGACCACCAGCTGGAGCAGGAGGGGCAGCAGGAGTCATCTCCGCGGGTTCAGCGACGACGGGGAGTGCTGCAGGAGCTACCACAGGGAGTGAAGAGTCCGGGGCAGCGGGCGCCGGAGGGTCGGTTGATGACGCTGCTGTCGGAGGAAGTGCAGCAGACTGAGGAGCGTTCGAACCCTCGGCCTTTCCCTCCTGAGAAACAAGCTGAGTAATGCGAGGTGATGAGCAAGGTACCAATGATTTAAGAGAAGGATGAGCTGACGTACCTCCAGCTGTTCACGTTCGCGACGTCTACGGGGATTGAGACGCTGAAATGCGTCGG
>NW_003303248.1:44264-45766 GCF_000142945.1 Phytophthora infestans T30-4 | reverse complement strand
TCCCAATCATCGTTGCCGGCCCGCCTCCTTCGCCACCAGCAAGTCCTCCGGCACCAGCATCTTCTCTTCCTGTTCCAGTGTCTCCTCGTCCGTCTATTTGGACTCTCGATGCTGGACCTGGACGCATGATTACGGCAACCTATACCTCGGTGCCGCGTCGTGGTGGTGCACCGTCGGTTGAGCCGTTGCCTCACCGAGTGTTATCTGGTACTCGCCCTACGGTGCCGGCTTCGTCCACCCTGCCACCGTGGGTTCTTCCGTATGTGGACATGGAGTTTACCGATGCAGGCGCCAAGAAGTGTTTCGAGCGACTCTTGAGCTTAACGCTTCCTGAACCAGCTGGTGAGGTGACCGTGCGTACAACGTTGGAGGGTCTCCAAGCGTTCTTTGATTATTCGCATCCTGATCACCCGTACCAGCAACTTCGGCAGCTTTATCCTCTTCATGACGGGTAAAGCGGTCTCGTCATCGAAGATGTGACAGCACTCTTCCACCGGCCTTGTCGGAGGAGCCCGGGCCCTGGACTCCGAGTCGCTTGAAGCGACGTCGATTGGAACGAAGTTCGGATCCGACTTAAGGCGGCGGCGGCGTCGTTGACGACGGCGACCGTGACGGGGAGCTTTGCTGCCCACGTCTAGATACGTCGGCGCTACCACATCCGAGGCTCGTGGCCTCGTGTGGTACCGTGGTACCCACACAGGAAGCGTGTTCAACGCCTTCCTCTTCAGTTAAGGTCTGGGCGACCGCGTGTGGCACTGTGTTACCCACACAGGAATAGTATCCGACGTCTTCCTCTTCAGTTAAGGTCTGAGCGACCGTGAGTGGAACTCTGTTACCCACTCTGAACACGCTGTTCTCAGTGTTCGTGACAGCTGCAGCTGTCTGCGGAACTAAGCTACCCGCCTGTGGACCTAAGTTACCCACTTGGCCAGCGCCTCTTCTGGGCGCTGCCACCATAAAAACATCCTCGGAGTCGTCATATACGTCGACGACTCCCAAGCATCTGCCGGATGCGTTGGTACCTTGGCAGCCCTTGCGGGCGCCCCGGGTCCTACCAGAGGTGGGAACATGACTCACCAATGCTCGGTCGGACTGTGCAGGGCGGCTGGCACCGATTGCCTTGCCTCGCCAGTCCATCCAGGGCTCGTGCTTCTCAAGCCAGGGCATGCCCAGGATCATATCATATGGATCCATATCGAGAACAGTGAACTGTTCGAGGCTGTCAAAGACTTTCAGAACTTTGACAGCGCAGATCCCACTTGGGACCGTTGGGGGACAGTTGACGAACCTTGCTGCGTCGGGCGAGGTCGCGACTGGACACCCGTCCGCGGTTGCGCGTTGCTTTTCTCTTCAAAAGCTTTCGGACAACCTTGTTGCTGTTTACGAGCAAACCCGTCTGGGCGGCGTGCGGAAAATTCTTCCGACGCGCGCAAGAGTCGATTCAAGGATTCTAGAGAGGGGATGAATCGGTGATTCCCGGTACCACATCCCGTGTAACTAAC
>NW_003303248.1:38043-43787 GCF_000142945.1 Phytophthora infestans T30-4 | reverse complement strand
CCCACTAGGGACGCCGTGAGCTCCCGTATCTCTGCACATACTCGTGCAGTTCACGCCTCCCTTGTTTACACGAGAGGAAGCGCGAACGCTGGCGGTACTCGTAGTTCGCCGAGAGGAACGCGGCTCGGAGCTGTTCGCACAGCTGAGCCCAGGATGTGAAACATCCAGGGGATGTTGCTTCCCGTGTGTACACCCAACTCTTAGCACGACCGCCAAGGTTGGAGAGTGCAAAGGCAACACGCAGTTGCTCGGTCGAGATCAGAGCCGCGTCCATCGCGAGCTCTACTTCTCGGACCCAGAAGTGAAGGTTCTCGCCTTCCTTTCCTTCATACGGCTTAATCTTCAGCCGTATTGGCTTCGGGTGAGGCGGATTTGCTTCCGCCGCCGGAGCCTGCAAGTTCTCTCGCACATGCGCGATGAGGCCCTGCTCGTACGCGTCGAACGCATTGACGCGCTCGAGCTGCTCAGCCGGTGCTGACACCACCAGGCTCTGCAGGGCCTCCATCCCGAAGATGCCTGCCATCTTCCGAACCGACTCGTACTGAGAGTCGTTCATATGGGAGACGTCGTTCCTATCCATGGCAACGAACTTCGGAGTTTAAATAAAGAGGGGACATGTGAACTGCCGTTCACTGAGGTTTGTATACTCTCGGAAGATAACTTCCTCTAGAGAGCGAAGTGACCTAAATAAGGTAGATTGTAAACTGAGTATATTTATAGGTAGGTTAAGTTTGGGTTTAATACAAACTATAAGTTACCTATAGAAATGCAATGTCATTTGACTAATGGTTGGCTTTGAACGACCTTGGTACCTTGTACCAAATATCCCGGAGTATGACGTGTCATACACCTGAAGTGTGAAGTGTCACACTTCATGTAACCAGGGTACACTTAGGGCTACGTACCCGTTACAGTCGACATCACACAGCGGAATCCGCACATCATCTGGGCGGCGATGTCGTGGGCACCCATAGTCTCTACAACTGCAAGATAATCATGTAGCGCGTGTGTGTCGCTCACGTCAAGATGTCAACGTCAGTCACCACACGATCGCCACGACCGCGACCAACGTCAAGAGCCTGGCGACCAGAAGCTCCCCGTTCAATGATCAGATGCAGGACTCGGCCTCGTGTGACGGTAACTACTGCTGAGTATTCTTCTTCCTTAGTATGCAGACGCATTTCATCCTTGTCGGCAGCTTTGTGCGGCACACGTCAAACGGGTCACCCAAGGTGTCAGCTACGCTGCATGCCCGTAATAATTCAGGTTTCTCGTGCGAGCGATGTCTAGAATAATAGCGTGATATTAAATGCAGATTGTCTGGCATAAAGCAATCAAAATAGGCACGACAACTACGCCCTCCGTCAACGACGTTCACGAGCCGGTGTGTTAGCTGTACACTGAAGTGAGCCAAGGAGGTGAACGCGGATATAGTAAGGTAACAGCCAATATCAATCTGATCTCAAAGATGAGCTCCCAAGTAGTCTAGGCTGTAGTCGAGAACGTAGTCTACACCTCCATTTAAACGGTCTACCACACCAGCAATCCATCTTCAATGAAGTCCTCATCGCTTTCGTCCGCGTTCTCAAATCCCTGTAGCGACCAAACAACGGAAATTTGGCAGCTCTACGATGCGAAAAGCTGACCCCAACTCGTACACAAAGTCAGCAACAAGCTCAGAGAATGTGGGCAGATTGGGATGGTTCTCCAGTTACACCTCCTCCGCCTAGCTGGACGCCTCTCTGTCGACTCCTCTTGCGGGTCTCCTCCTTACGCTCAATGACAGCGCGTTTTTTCGCTCTTCTTCTCCACCGATGTGTAATCCTGGTAGTGCATCAAGTAGGTCTCTCGTTCGTGCGCTTTCGGGTTGAATATCTCTGTTAAACATCGAAGACATGTGACTCGGCCATTTTCGCTCGCCTCGCTGAAGAGTGCCCAGACGCTGGACTTTGGGCTGTCGGCAGACGCCGGACTTTGGGCGGCCTGTAGTCATCGTTATTCTTCAAGCTGCGCGGACATTACCCCCTTGTAGGCCAGATCATCACTGGCAGTGACACTGTACTTACCGTCGTCCTTCGCCTCCACTTCAGCTTCACCACGTGCGAGAGTTGAAGTTGACTTGTCAACTGCGCGCGTGCGGAATTAAAAAAAAATCAGTACTGGATGGACTAAATACACATCTCTCCGTCTGAAAAGCATAAAATTACAGATTCGACCAAGCTGTCCAATTTCGTCGACGAATCAGGTAATTTTGTCTACAAAACCTAGTTTTAATTGCGATTTAAATTTAGATCTCGACAAAATCGAACAAAATCAAAACCAACACTACTGGGGAGGGGGGGGGGGGTGATTTGGGTCTTTCACACCATTTCCCCGATTGTGCAAGTTAGATAGCAATTGGCTCAGCTTCACAAAACCAGCATATTGGAAAAGGTCTAACGTAGCTCACCAACTAGCCAAGCGCCGCCGCGTAGCGGCGGCGGCTTAGGTTTAGTTCAACTTACTTATGCCTTTCCGCCTCCGCTACGCTCCGGCGGGATAATTATCTAAAAAAAACTGACCTATGCTCCTAAATCGACTTTAAATTTCATAAATCGGGGTTTATTTTAGATTACCAGTGAGCCACCAGCATCATGCTTACCTGATTAAACATGACTATTCTAATTGTCGTGATACAATATCTCCATTATCGCTGTATCTTCATCTTCCACCCAAAAACACCTGCACTTCAAATAACAAGTTTACAAACGCTACACAATATGTTTAGTTTAGCGTCGTGCTCGATACCACGGGCCGTTTCTGAGCCATGAAACTTAGCTCACATCAACGCAAAAGATAGTAACGGCGTATTCAGCTTGCACTACTTACCCGCTTGTACTGCCTGTTTAATCGTGTAAGTAACTAAAGATTGATCACTTCTCATACCAAACTTAATGAAACAAAAAAAACAACAAATTTTGTACATTTTAATACATTTAGGCCCTTGTCCAAGTGACAGCACGTGTTCTAGGCTAACATGGGGTTAGGTATAAACTCGTCAGAGATAGATGTGCTTCGTGTCAGGTCACACCAGGCTTTGCCTAGTCCAAGTAAGTGCCAACCAAACAAAAGGCAACCAGTGGCACTCAGTCGGTAGTGGTTCCGCACAAGCCAAACACACCGATCAGAGGGGCAATGGAGGCGCACCAATACGCTACCCCGATCTTTAGTATCGACAGTGACGCGTCGCCCGGTCGTCACATGAATCCCACAGCCTCCACGCCATTAACTACGCCTTCGTTTACCTCGATCGCTCCAGTGCAGAGTGAAGATCCTGCAGGGACCAGCAGTGTCACGATGAGCTCTCCCCCTGACTTACTTGCTGTTGGGAGAACTGGAAACGACAAGACGCTGATGTCAGGGGCGTACAACAGGTCAGCGAGCACCACGTCCAGACAAACAGGACCACAAGGGTTTTAAGTTAGAGGAAAGGAACCAGGTCGTTCTTGTTGCGCTCATTGCTTGCTCAAAGGTAGTGGTTCGAAACGCTGAGGTACTAGAAGGCAGGACACAAATGCTGCGCCTGTCGACCGCTGTGATAACTGCGGCACAGGAGCAAGCACTGGTCACAACAGCAACAATGGTTGTCGATTCATCGTCCATGGGCTCCGCCCACAAATGTGCTGTGACTGGTACACGAAGTTTTGGTGCTCTGAAAAAACGAGTCCCGGAACACGAACCAGCTAAAATGGTACAGTGTACCAAAATTGATCCGCCAATCAAATCATGTTTTTAATGAAGTTTAGAACACGTGCTGGCACTTGATAAAGGGCCTTCGCGTTCATTTTGTGCTGATTCAGAATGAGTCATTAGACACTCTAATCTGTACCAGTTATGATTAAAGCATCTGGATTAAAAAATACAATGCGTCGCAAGACGCCTTGCTGTTGTTTTTGTTGACGGCGGTGTTTCTTTTTGAAAGTGTAACGATGATTCCAGGATGGTTAAATGTCATTTAGGCTCCAAGTTTATTAACCTTTTTTTATTGGGTCTCCTTAACCAACTATATTTCACATCTCGTGTTGTGTTGTTGTCTTACTGCTCCAGTTAAATTGTATCCAACGCTCTTGTCGGCGACACGTCCGCCCGTTAAGTAATATCGAGTTTTTGTGTTTAAAACAACTCTTAGAAACGATCGTTCAACGATGGTTTACAGCAGGAATTGTCACCTAGCACATATGAGTTGTAACGAGCTTCAATCTTGTTCGGCCTGGCTCGCTAGGCCAATCGTATAGTTTTCCGTGCTTGCTGCGTTGTGCACCCCTAGTCCGCTTTGTACCGACTCACCAACTGTTACACGTGCTGGCCGATAGGTGCTCCACTTGAGATCTGTACCGGAACACACCGGTTCCTACTTTTTATTCTTCTTACGTTTAGCTAGTTTCTTACTCGCTAACTTAACGTCAAAGTGCCTCTGTGTGTCTCTCTCGTCTCTTTGTCTCTCTTTGTGTATCTGTCTCTCTCTGTGTCTCTCGACTCTCACATACTCACGACCTTTTGGTGCGTCTACCTCAGCGTAACGCGCCTCGCGATCTCCGGATTCACGGACTTAACCTTGCGGCTCGGCTACACTTTCTTATAGTGCTACTGTGTCCCGATCACCAGTGTGCCCCTACCCTCGCGCAGTACCACCGACGCTCGTTCTACCGTAGCTTTCTTTGTGGTGTAGTGATTTCTCCGTAGTTGCGGATTATCACCCGTCGACAAAGACGTGACACCGCCCAAGATGCTCAAGCGACGAACCCTCGGTCATGTGATGTACGGTGACGCCAAAGTGCAAGAGACTCGACAACACCAGTACCGAACTCTCAACGGATATTGGATACGGTCATACGTCACTGAATCCAGGCCGTCCTTATTATTAATAATGGACTGGCCGGATTCGCATTCAGCGGCCAAGAACGGACCATCTACGGTACGAACCCTCGGAGGCGGTTGGGATGAGTTCGCGGAAGACGCAGCGACCCTTGGAAGACACGTACACCGTCTGGGACTGGGCGCGGACCGTTAAAGATGCTCATGCGACGGTGCAGACGACGCTTGGCATGCAAGAAGATCCATAACGGATCATTGTTCACTTGATATTTGTGTACTTGATTAGGACTTCTTATTAGGAATAGACCCGAAAGGGTAAACATAAATACAGAACAGAATTTTCACTCAAGCACACAGAGCGACGTCCGGCTTCAAGGTAAGCGTCAGGTCAAGCTTGTTTAATTGTGTTATGCCTGTCGGTGAGCTCGAAGCTCTGTAGCGAGGGTTCATCCGGCAAGGCCAAGAGACTTTGTGTATTGGCCGATTACTATCGGGAGGTTTTACGTGACGGCTTATTGTTGCCTATTTGCACGACTGGGAGTGCTTGAATTGCATCCCTTTTATTCTTCCAACCGAGTGTTGAAACCTCGTAAAAGATTTACCCGTGCCTGGCACCTTCCGCTGTTGGGACCACGAGGATTCATAACACCTACTAGCTTTGCTCGTGCTAGTAGCGTGTTCTTATTTTTACTGGTTGGCCTATATAAGTAGTTTACAAGGTCCAGTTTGTCCCGGTGCAAGGGCAGAACTGGGGTCTTCAGGTCCGCCTGAACGATCGTTTACTATCCTAGTAGACGTATTGTTGTGGGAACGTCCTAACTACATTTGTAGCTAGAGTTCACGTGGGATTTCCAGCACCACAACGGGTGTCGCGACGCGGAACAGATTGA
>NW_003303248.1:33345-37150 GCF_000142945.1 Phytophthora infestans T30-4 | reverse complement strand
CCACTGACCCAAATTAATAAATTAAAAAAACTGATTCTGCCTTTTCATGGGTTCAGCGTTTTTTTTAAATAGTTATCCCGCCTTTAGCGTAGCGTAGGCGGGAATGCCAAAACGTGTAGAACTAAACCTAATTAACCGCCGCGTAGCGGCGGCGCTCGGCTAGTGTTTATGTGACGGGGTCACACAGCACCTTGCGCTAGAGGAAGTTATCTTTCGAGAGTATACAAACTCTCAGTGAACGGCAGTTCACAGGTCCCCTCTTTAATTAAAGAGAGCGAAGTGACCTAAATAAGGTAGATTGTAAACTGAGTATATTTATAGGTAGGTTAAGTTTGAGGTTAATACAAACTATCAGTTACCTATAGAAATGCAATGTCATTTAACCAATGGTTGGTTTTGAATGACCTTGGTACCTTGTACCAAATATCCCGGAGTATGACATGTCATACTCCTGAAGTGTGAAGTGTCACACTTCATGTAACCAGGGTACACTTAGTGCTACGTACCCCGTTACACCACAACTGTCCCTGTCGCAATGGAAGCTACGGTACTGGTGCCCGTTGTGACATTTCTTCATTCTCCAATTCACCATCCCGTCACCGTATGTCCAAGCGTCTGAATCGAGCCGTGTTCGACGTGTTTCAGCGTCTCAATCCTCGCCGACGTCGCGAACGTGAACAGCTGGAGGTACGTCAGCTCATCCTCTTCTTGAATCATCGGCGCCTTGCTCATCACCATGCATTACCCGTCTTGTTTCTTAGGAGGGCAAGACCGAGGGTTCAAACGCCCCTCAGTCTGCTACACCTCCCCTGACAGCAGCATCATCAGCTGGTCCTCCGGCGCTTCCTGCCCCGGACTCTTCACCCCCTGCGGCAGCTCCTGCAGCACTTCCTGTCGTCGCTGAATCCGCGGAGATGGCTCCTGCTGCTCCTCCTGCGCCTGCTGGTGGTCCACCACCACTCACCAAAGATTCGCTGCGCGCCATGCTGGCTGAAAGTACGGAGGCATCGGTCGATCACATGATGACCTCGATAATTCCGTACTTGACTGCAATGGCTCGTCACCAAGTGCAGCTCAGCGTTGCGCCTCCTCTCCACGGCGATGTACACGCTCAACGTCGCCTCGAGACTGCTGTTGGTTTCGATGATGTCCTCGCTGCGGTACAACCTCTTCCTGACGCGCTGTCGGCATTACTCGAACGAGGTGCCAACTTGGAGCGTCAGTTGCGGTTTGCTCAATCCGAGGCTGCTGCCGCCGTACGTTCGGTGGCACGCGAAATCATGGCCCGTGGGAACGCGGAGGCGTTCCTCAAGGCTGCCAACGCTGAGATTGAAGCCCTTCACCACAACGTCAAGGTTCTCCGCGAGTCGAGCGGCAAGAACGATGCCATGCTCGCCACTTTTCAAGCCACGATGGAGCGACACGCAGAAGACTTGAATCGTCTGCACTGCGAGGTCCAAGCTCGGGACGTTTTCATTAACACGTTGCACAAGAAGCTGGCTCGTGAACGCGAGGTGTACAAATCTTCCATTGGAGCGAATACCGAGCAGACTCGGAAGCTTCATCTCCTTCTGGTAAAGCTTGCCCAGGGCAAGTATTTTAATAACGACACGCTCAAGGACCTCGAGAACCAGCAAGACCGTAACACTCGTCTCCTCCAAGCGACTCGCACCCTCCGTGCACACGTGAGTCTGGCCGGGATGGATCCCGAGGTACTTCGTCTGGCTGTCGAAGGTACGCTCTTAATGTTGCTTCTTCCACCGTGTGTTCAGCAACTAACGTTCGTTCACAATCCTTCGTGATAGGTCTGACTGCGGGTGAGCTGGACCTGGATGCGCTGGACTTGGATCAGGAGACGTTAGTCGCTCTGCGGCGTATTCAGTCTGCCACCGCTTCTTCGGACAATCCTCAAGCCTTTCCGGCAGCTTTGGCCAAAGCAGCTCACCAAGTGGCCCATGGGAAATCCCATAAGCGTCTTAGACCAGGTGGCGAGGATTCAGACGACGATCCGGACGACTCTGACGAAGACAAGGCTCCAATCCCAACGGACAAGGCCAGTGCTTCGATGGCAGCTGCCGGTCTCGGTGATGCGCCACCTGCCGATACTTCAACTCCCAAGTCGGCTCGTAGATCGCTGTTCGGTCCGAAGGCGTGGAAGAAGGCGGCCCAGAAGAAGCGCAAGAAACCCCGTCCTCATTCTCCTGCTAAGTCGCCACGACGTCATATGAAGACTCGGTCATTTGTCCATATCGCTTCACGCTTGCTGCATCCGCTGTTGTCGCATAGATTTTGACAGAGTTTTCCCCATCAGCAACGACAACGACCTTATTCTTCATGTCCTCGATGCTAATTTCCCGGCTTGGATTACTCAGGGTTTTGGCCACCGGGATTTCTGGTGTGTTTGCACTTAACCGAATCTTCGGACTGATAAGAAAATCAGCCTGTTTTTTTATGGTCAGCGTATCCTTTATCATTTCCGAGCGGTACTTAACCTTGGTTTCTTGTTCAACCTGACTCAAAATATCGGTTATGATATCGCTGACCGCCTGATCTTTGTATATCTTCGTGATTAAAGTAGGAATACTTACAATGCTGTGCTTAATCCCTACCTTATCCAGCAATTTCCCAAGCGCTTGGGAAGCGGCTGCCTTTTTGAATTGGATTACCGTTTCGTTTTTATTGAGATACCAGGAACGATCATAACAGGTAAAGGATTTTCCGAAACGCCCTGCTTGGCTCACATGCACCACTATAAAATAATTAAGAAAGGCGCTGCCGTTCATTAAGGTCAATTGGTCCCCCGGCTCCAGGATGTCTAACTTTTCAAAGTACCTGCTGTCATTAACTGCCGTGCTGAAGCTAAGCTCTTCGCCTAATACGTCCATGCTGCTAGACCAGGCCAAACTTCCTACCATTTTTGTAATGTCCTGTTTCTTTCCGTTCTTCAGTAGATTCAAGGGAATGCCCCATCTTATCTCCCTCACTTAACAAAAACAAATTCTTTAATCGACATGCTGTATTTGATGTCTCCAGACCGATCCAGCCCATAGGTAAATTCTTCGACAGTGCAGGCCATATTCAGAATCTCTCGCCCATCATCGCTTGTGATAATCAGCCGCAAAGGGATTCGGCGAGTTCGGTAAATCCGAAAGAAGCTCACGTAATCCCATCCCGGCCGGAATTCTTTTGCAAAAGAGTAGCGCTTCATGGGGAACATGGATTCAATCGCTAAAGTTCGAAGCCCCGGCAACCCGATAAGATTTAAGGTGCCATAGCCTATGGTTTCAAACTCTTCGTTCTTCCAAGGCTGCTCAATCGCTAACTCCGCAGGAAGCACCGGCAGCCTCCGCATGTCTTTAAAGTTGTTAACCGAAAATACGATTTCCATAAATGCACCTCGTTACATGTTGCTTAGTGCCAGAATTATCTTTGGAACTGCTTGGTTCATGATCCGGTTGACTTCCTCTTCCTCCCCAATCACATTGCCCTGAACAATGAAATTAAACGTATGTCCGCCCCCGCTTCCTCGAATCATCTTCTCAGACTTGTCCGCAGGAATCACCTGGCTGCCATTAGGCAGGTTCACAATTTCGCCGCCGCTTGCGCTGCTGAGTAGATCTCATCAAAGGCTCCAGACTCGCCCATCCCCAGTGACGCCACGGCAGTCGTTTTCATCTTCTGTAGTAGCAGCAATCTGTGCGATGCATGGCGGTAAGGAGAAGGACACAAGCCCCCGCCCAGTTTTGCGTAATAAAACGGGGTACAGATCTAAATGGGGCTCCGTACAGCAAACCTACTCAGCTAT
>NW_003303248.1:31732-33103 GCF_000142945.1 Phytophthora infestans T30-4 | reverse complement strand
ATTCTCGTGGTACACGTTTCGTGGACGTGTACCGAAGCGTGGTCGTTGACCCGTCTCTGGATTCTACTGAAATTATTCCGACCTGGCGTTCGTTGTTTGACTCGCCACCGGGTTACTCCACGTCCCGCTCTGGCTGCTGGTCCTGTTGAAGCTGGTGCCGAGGATTCGCAGGGTCCGGCTGCAGTTCCAGCTGCCGAGGCTCAGGTTCCTGATGAAGAGGAGAAGGAGAGTGGTGATCCGACTTCGTTGGCACTCTTGGCCACCGCGGCCAGGCAATTGGAATCGCTTTGAATCCTCGCTGCATGCTCCACGACGTTCTCCAGCATCTCAGCTAACTGTTGAGGGGTCCAGCGAAGTTTCGTTTTCAGTGGTCGCTCCCCGGTCGGCATTCATGTTTTCTTATTCTTAATCCACTTCCACAGCGTAATCATGTTCATGTTGTTTTTTAAATGCATATATAATTTGTTGTTGCAGTAACGTTTTTCGTCTGTTACCACAGGCTGCTTCGCCCTGTGGACAGTTCACACGTGATCCAGTCACGCTAGCCTTCGTCCGCCACTTGCGCCATCTGCAGCCGATTCTCGCTCTTCTTGGTTCGCAAATAGTCGTACAGCAGACCTCCACATGCCAAGTTGGATGCTGGTTCCCAAGTTGGATCTTCATAGCCCACCCACTTGACTTTGAACTCGCGTACATCACGCTCCGTGCTCGTCGACAGTGGTGTTCTGTCGTCGAGGATGGCCTCGACTTCATATTCACCGGCAACTTGACCTGGTTCCCAGCTGTCCTCAGGCAATAGTTCCTCATCGAAGTCGATTCTTGCTTCATTAGTCGCGTCTAGTACCAACCGAGTGTTCGGTCGACTGTTGAATTCGTTGGCAGCCTTGAGTCTCGACACATGCACTACTGGGTAAAAGCGATACCCACTTCGGTCAGGCAGTTCCAGCTCGTACGCAAACTCTTCCACCTTGCGCTTGATCCGAAAAGGTCCATGCCATCGGTGAGCTAATTTCTTCGTCAAGCCCGGTTTGACGCGTTCCATGTACAACCACGCCCGGCTCCCAATCTCAAAAAGAGATCTCGGTGGGGCTCTTGCAGGATCTTCCATCTCTTCCGAAGCTGCTGGAGGGTCTGCCGAGTGTTCGTTTCCACTTAGTTGGGGTACAGCGGCTTTTTCAGTCCACTCAGGGCATCATTATGCTTTTAGCCCGTCGCTCCTTTTCTACAGCCTGATAATCTTTGGCCATAGTGAGGGCGACCTCATGTTGTCGATTGATCTCACGCCGCCCGTCCAGTGCGTCAGACTGCTTGCCGAGTCCTCATTTGAGTGATGACGGCATTGCCCTCAACGTCGACTGAGCATCCCAACCG
>NW_003303248.1:0-3391 GCF_000142945.1 Phytophthora infestans T30-4 | reverse complement strand
CTAGTCAGAGCCTTTCAGTGTACACTTGGATCTGGGCTGGATCCACCCTTTCAGTGTACACCTGGATCTGGGCCGGATTCCGGATCCGGTTGGATCCACGCCTGGATTTCATCCGGATCTAGCGCCAACGACCCAGTTTCAATTGGGTCAGTATAGTTCGGGCCCTTGAAAGCTCGTGCTCGAGATCAAGCAGGACTCCTCGCACGTAAAACGTCACTCTTATGCATAAACATTCACTCCTTCCTCCTAATCCACCATTCCCCTGTGGATTCAGCTTCTCCTTCTTCCCGATGTGACCAGCTCACATCCATGGATCCCCTCCCTACTCTTCTTCATGAGACTGCATCACGCCGAATCTGTTACGATTCGTACGATCCCTCAAGAAATCATAGAGTAATGCTCCACAGTTCAGATCTGCCTCGTCTACCCAACTGGGTTCGTCATATCGACGCCAATACACCATAAATTCACGGTAAATCCGTCCGTATCTAGTTCGCTTCCCCGACCTCATATCGGTGATCTTCTCGACTTCGAACTCGTCGGCTTCGAGATCCACGTTCCAACTATCCTCCGGTAGGAGGACCTCGTCAAAATCCACTCGGTCGGACTCATTCACTGATAGATGGATCTCAGGGCCGGTCCGGATATTCTTTGACCAACTTCAGCTTGGATACGTGTACTACAGGGGAACAGGCGATATTCGGTACCTGCCGTTTCCAGCTTTACCGCGTGTTCTCCAATCTTCTCGCTCACCCGGAACGGTCCATGCCATAGATGGGCCAATTTGCGGGCGTACCCTTCTTTCACTCGATCCAAATAAAGCCACACCTGCGATCCCACTTGGATTTGATGTGAACGGGCGTCTTCGTTGTGTCGATCCGCTCGATCCTGTATCGCACTCCGCAGTCGTTCGTTCACCTGGGATCTAGCTTGCCGGTAGTATTTCTGGACTTGGTATCGCCAAAGCCTTGGATCTCGGTTTCTCTTCTTGGTGCTGCATACCGGAATGGCCGCTTCTAGGGTGGATTTGGGATCCCACCCATGTACCAAGTAAAATGGGGTATCACCCCGGATCCTGTCTTGGGCGGTGTTCATCGCGAAGGGGAGCCGTTCTGCGTACTCATCCCAATCCCTCTGATCCAAATCCTGGACGTACATCTTGAGTGCTCTTGTGATCGTCTGTACCATGCGCTCGGCCGACCCGTTAGCTTGGGGACGATATGCCATGGTTGCTCGCTGTCGCTGCCCCAGGATCCGGTTGAATGCTCGAAAGAAATCAGACATAAAGCCTGGCTCCCGATCATGTCTAATCATCTCGCTAGCTCCAAATCTTCGGAAAACGCACTCCTCGTACGGTTCAGCAATGGTCTGCGCAGTTCTAGACGCACTAGCTTTGGCTACCACGTATTCGGTAAACAGGTCCACCCAAATCAACAATTCTGTGTTTCCTTTGAACGACTTGGGCAACGAGGGGATATGATCCATGGCTATGATTTGGAAAGGGTAAGTCGCTTGGATATTCCCAGGTGACTCCCCTTCGATTGTGGGCCTGCCCTTGCCCGTCTCACAATCCACACATTCCCCGACATACCGTTGTACGCTCTTGAATAGTCCCCTCCAGAAAACATTCCCGGATCAGTTGGTAGGTCCAACCAATCTCCTGATGTCCGCCTTCCAAGCTAGCGTGATAGTGGTGTAGGACATCCTGTTGTAAGGTTTCCGGCATCACCAGTCTCATCAATCCATCCCGATCCTCGTTGACTCTCTTCGTAGGGGGGCAATAGAAGAGCAAGTCATTCAGATCCACCGCGTAATCCGTAGCGATAATGCTGTAGGATTTGGCATCTTCCCGACTCAGGTCTCGTACATCCCCCATCAGATACTTCTTTAGTCCTAGGATCCACGCTTCCTCGTTCTGTGCTTTGAGGATCCGCTCGATGCGGACTCTCTTCACAAATGTTTCCTCAAAAATTTGGGGGTTGGATCCAATCCTTCCTCTGGACCTAGTGACGGCCATCACCTGGACTGTCCTTTTCCTGGATCCCACTACCACCACTTCGTCTAGTCGGTTCAACGTAACGAGATCCTGATGCTCGGCCTCTCTCTCCACTTCAACACCACATTGATTCCGTAAAGCGGCGCTGGCCAAGCTATCTGCACTGGCATTCCAATCTCGCTTGACATGCACCAACTCGTGATTCATCCAGCCACGCAGGTGGATCATCACTTTCTGCCGTAACAGTGTTAGGGCCGGGGCCTTGCAGTCAATCTTGCCTCGCACCTGTCTGATCACCAAATTTGAATCCCCACAAATCACCAGCCTTTTCGGATCTTGTCCCTTTAGTAGATCCAAACCCAGCAGTAGCCCGTTATACTCCGCTTCGTTGACGGTGAGGCCTTCCGCATAAGTGGATCTGGCCCGTACAACTTCCCATCCAGGTAATCTCCACAGTATTGCACTGTACGCCCCGCCTCCGCGTCGTACGCGAGCGGATCCATCGAAACTCAGGACGTACAGATCCTCGTCTGCCTGTACCGTCGGGATCGGGATCTGGATCCGGCGGTTGGGCTCTTTCTTAGGAGCGACCCTAGTCAGCGCCTCATCCATCTTAGCTCGAGGAGTGATGCTCGCGGCCAAGACTCCCAGGATCTCGTCTTCCCCTTTCGAACATTTCACAATCTCCAGCGTCCAAGGCGAGAGTAAAGCTGCCCACTGTCCCAAACGTCCTTGTAACCCGGCTGACTTGAACAGCCAGGCTAACGTAGAGTGTCGAGTCAGGATCCGGATGGATCTTCCCACTAGCAGGTTGTAATTCAGATCCAACACGCGCAGGAGCGCGAGTATCTCTTTCTCCACCGCTCCGTAGTTCAGTTCATTCGGCTTCAGTGTCCGGCTGACGAAGGTGACTGGATGACAGATCCCTTCATGTTCTTGTACCAAAGCTGCTGAGACTAGCCCAGTCGCTGGCATAAACTATAACCGTAGAGTTGACGTTCTGGATCGAAATGACGGAGGAAAGGCGTGGTCGCGATCCTGTTCCTCAGTTCCACGAATGCGTGTTGAGCTCGGATCCACCGAGATTCTGCCTTTTCCATGTTCTATTCCGTCGTCTCTATCCAGCCTGGATCCTCTCTCTGTTGGTCCCGGGGTGGATCCAGCTCCTGTTTCAGGTCCTCTTCTGGCGTCCTACCACTTGGATCCCTTCGTGGATCCGGCATCTCCTGGGCCAGAGCTTGTTGGATTTTCATCTGGACAGCTGGAGCGGTCATCGCAGCAAAATCTACCTCTCTCAATTCGTACAATACCGCGGCAAACAGGGCGTAATCCTCGATGAACCGACTGTAGTAGTTCAAACTGCTCAAGAGGATTGCATCGCCTGTAACGACTGCG
>NW_003303247.1:8028-16501 GCF_000142945.1 Phytophthora infestans T30-4 | reverse complement strand
ACTCATAACTACCAATGAATAGAAAGAGGTTGGGGGTAATTTTGGATCGGCTGCTCATCACACAGTATTTATTGTCAATTCCAGTGAAAACTGAATACGGAGGGTGATTGACGGATAGTCTGAAAAATCAACACTTAGATATGATTGGTCAAAACTCACCAGCTGCAACTTAGGTTGAGCTACAAGCTGATATTGATGCGAAGTAGCGCCAGCTGGGGATGCTGGTATCTGCTGCTCAGGTTGACCAACAGGAGATGCAGCTCGGGGTAATGTTCGACGTCGTGTGGAACGTGGAGTCCGCGGCTGTCTAGCTGTACCAGGGGCTGGAGAAGGTCGAGCTTGAGCTGATTCACCAGGTGATCTTGCTGCTCCAAGAAGTGACGCTCGTTGGGCTGCGGATGACAATGGACCCGGGGTTGAGTATGCCCTAGTCGTGGTCGCTGGCAGTGCTTCTCGGTCTGGAGGTGTACGCCGTCGTATTGGACCTGGGTGGGGCGGTGTAGTCTCCGTTGGCGTCCGAATACGCTCAGGATATGGAGATACACGGGCCGAATGTGGCGATATACGTGTTCGACCACCACAGCGTGCACCATCAGCTGATGCAGCACCCGCTGGTGGGGGTCTTCTTGCGCTACCAGGCGAGACGTTAGATCGGAGATCCATTACCGTTTGCTGACACGGAGAAACGTTGCCGATGCGCTCTGCTCTGAACCATGTCAGTGTGTGGAAACCTGTCGCCATGTAAATGTTTTCCGTATGTATGTATGTGTAGGGATGTAACGCATTTCATAGGGCCATTCAGCGCGGGTGATTAATAAATCAGGCAGTCAAGTTTTGAGTAGAAAGCACAATATCTCCAACGACCGTAATCGGCCCTTTCTACGCGGTCGTGCCATGAATCTAGCGGTCAACCGCCTGACAGCCAGTCACCAGAACATACAAAAGGTAAGACGAATGCACCTCTCCGACCTATCATTTTGCTATAGTGTACTCAAGACTAATGCGCACTACCTTATCAGACGCTGAAGATAAGCTGCTGGTGCAGATCGCTTTCCTATTCAAAGGGAGGGCTTACGAATCACATGGGCCTACGTGGCCCGCCGAATGCAGACCAAGCGGCCGGCCCGTCAACTGCGGCTTCGGCTGGCTAGCCTCAAGCGGACCTACGGAAAGGCGATTAGTGGCTTTCCGCCATGTTTTCTCCGCGGCATGCCATCAAGGCGTCTTTTCGGAGCGCTGAGGTCACCACCACCACCACTCCTCATTTTGCAGCAAGTCGTAAAAACCAGCATGCCGACCTACTGCTACTCCGTCAAATTCTCTACTTCTCGGCGGCGATCGCCGCATGCCAGGTTTGTCTGTTTTGGGGATATTTGCATGCCGTTCGTGAGACTGATGACGATAAGTTGGTGGCGATACGCATGGGAGCGCCACCGGAGGCAGTCAGGTGGCAGACGACGTGGATCCGGGAAACCAAGACTGCAGAGGTGAGGATACAGAACCCGCTGGCGGCTATATTGCGCGAGCTTGCGGGGGATGCCGTCAACCACAGGTGACTCAGGCGAAAAGCACTTCAGGTGAGTCTCGGATTGTTTGTTCCACAATTGACGTCGGCAAATACTAACCTGTGTGTGTAGGTGCTGGTGTTGGGGGCTGTGGAGATAATCTGGACCCAGCTGAAGCTGCCGAAGCCGTGGATATAATTTTCGGAAGTATAAGCGCTCACGACGTTCGCCAGCCCGCTGGACGCACATATGACAATGCTGGTGAGGTGCTACCGTCCGGTGTCACCCTTCTACTTGCTGCCGTCGGACCGCTCGGCGAAGCTGACGTCTTCCTTGACGTTGGAGCTGGTGTTGGCAACGTGCTTGCGCAGGTAGCACTTACAACGAAAGTCAGAACGTGCATCGGGATCGAGGTGCGAAGGGACCTCGTCTCCCTTGGACGACGTTGCATGCAGCAGCTACACAAGCAGTACCCACGGCTCAGTAAGGTGCTGCTCAAGCAAGTCGATGTAAGAGATGTTTCGATGTCACGGTATTCTCTCATTTGCGAAGCCACCATTGTCTTTGCTAACATCTTTCTATTTGAAGAAGATGCTAAGCTGATTGTTTCACGAGAGCTAAGCGCAATGCTAGATGCACGGGTGATAGTTTCAACGTCGCTTTTCTGCCCTAGACATGATCATCGTGCTCGGAGCCGTACTGCAAGAGTTGGAAACTGGATCATCAACTAGAAGTACAATGTAGCTGGAAGGCTACACCTCATCCCATTTACATATACCGTAAGAAACTTTGATCCATTCTGCAATCTCATACTTGCTTCTAGTCAGAGTCTTTTCGATGCTCATGAGTACCACCACCAAGAGCAAAGGCAGCTTCACCACTCAGTCTGCGTGCGGCAGCAGCAACCCGGCTAGGTGTAGTATCATCACGTCCGAGTGTAGCAGTAGCCCATACGTCATGCGAGTCACCACCGATTCCGTTAGCACCGCCGGGTTCATGAGCGTTGCCGTCACTGACTGTGCCAGCCGCACCGCCATGCCATCACCAAGTCTGTGATCATCTCCACCTCCACGTCTTCGCGCGTCGTCGATGACAAGTCGGCGAGCGCCACGGCTACCAACTGTATGTGCTGCACCACCAAGCTCGCGCCAATCTTCGCTGTCTGTGCAAGACGAAGCACATAGCCTGCCACCGACTCCGCTAGAGTCACCAAGGCTACGTGCGCCGCCGACACCGGCTGCACCAGCAACACCACCAAGTCCGAGCCCCCCGTCGCCAAGTCTGCGCGCGTCGTCACGGCCAAGTCCGCGCTCGTCGTCTATGGCAAGTCTGGGAGCTCCGTCGCCGCCATCAAGTTCGTGTGTGTCTTCGCCGCCTCTGAGAACGGCACCACTGCCACGTCGGCGGGCTTCACCACCACGTTCACTAGTGCATCCAATTTCGCGAACATCACGACGGGCACCACTAAGTCTGCTAGCCAACACACTTTCAGGCCTATCGTCCAAACGGCTGTCGCCGTCTGGTCCAGGCGCAACTAGGCCAGTCGAAAGATTGCCACTGCCAAACGCAACCAACCCTGGCGGAGCATTACCGCTAACCCCGAAAGCAGCAAGACCCTGTGTATCATCATCTCCTTCGTTGTCAAGTGCGTGAGCGATGGCACCTCCGAGATCTGCCCCGTACGCAATTTGGCGAGCGGTAGCAGACCACCTTACTGCTTGAGACTTGGGCTCGTGCGCATCCTTCGACTTGGCGAGTTTGGAGTGTCGCCTGACATTTCCCTTATCTGTAAACAATGCGTTAGGGTAGTATTGGTGGAACTTATCCCAGCATGTTGATGTCGTCGACGGACACATCCATGGCTTGGCGGGGCATCGTGCACAACGCGGCACAAACAGACACCTGTGTGAGCATAGTTGGTTACCTCGGTAGGATATCTCCTTCCCATGCGACAAACATAACAGCGGCCGCCTTTTTTTCTTTTTGGGGACGAGAATTTTTTCTCGGAAACCGCGCGAAAATAACGCGGCACTTTTGGGGGGGGAGGAAATGCCCCCCCCGAAAAATCTACACTAGGAGAGGGCTGGGAAGAGGGCGTGTCGAGCTGGGCTCCTTCTCCTCCGTCACCCAATTCTCCGCTGTACAGCATGCGACCGTCGCTGGGTGCATTCTTCCATTGTTTATTGAGAAGCACCAACTAGCTCCATCACAAACTTTCTATGGGGATCACGCGTTGCTGGCTCCGCCTGTACCAAACGTCGCGTTAGATACGAGTTGGAGCGCACCACATCGATGAGCGCGAGCGCCAACTTCTTGTGCCAGCGTTTGTACGAATGGCCATCTGCAGTAGAGAATCGCCCGCGTATTTGATCAAGGCGATCAACAGCTTGCATATTGGTATTATACTGAGCGACGCACTCTGGAGCTGGAAACGACTGCTTCTTGCTACCAACCATGCGGGTGATAGTTGTAATGTTCGCTGAGTCCACATTGGACACAAGGTTGACCACGTTACTGTCGCACCATGACGCTGTAAGCATGCTGTGATCGTGCGAGACAGCTTTGCGATAGTCTCCTCGGGTACAATCGTCTTTGTGAAGAACAGTGTGGCCTGGGAAATGGCTTGCTGTTGGCACGGATAGTGCCGCGACCATAGAGGCCTTTCAGGTGGAGCTCCGGGAGAAGTTGCACGGACGTATAATAGTTGTCCATGTTGACAACCCTATTCGTTCCGAATAGCAGTCTTGTTACCTCCAGCACATGCTGTATGATTTTAGATACTTCCTCCAGCTCCTCTCGCAGGTTTTGCGCTTCAACTTGGTCAACTACACCATTCAGTGGGTCCAAGATGTCGCTTCGGTTGCAGTGAAGTTTGTAATTCAGCGCGACCCACGTAGTAGAGCAGCACGCCATGTACAGCCGGAAATGATATTTCCCAGTAGGCTTCATGGGATTATACACGATATGTGGCGACCTTGACGCGAACGGCACGCAACACTTGCTTCATCAAGCGCAACATCTCGATCAACGTGAATATATTGGCCACCAGCGATCTTTAGCAGGTTCAGAAGAGGTAGGATGCGAGCTGCAGCATCTTGATCTATTGTGTTAGGGACCGCATTGAAGTTCAGACATCGTCGCCGTAGCTTGAAGCGATGCAGCGTCATGATGCCATCAAGCGAAGTTATAACACCACCAAAATTAGGCCCTCCGCTTGTAGACCCCAGTAATTTGCGTACTCGCCTTTATCGTTCGTTGCCATGAAGAATAGAATGCCCAGTTAAATCATGATCTCGTCAAGAGTGAACTGGTTCGCCAGCTCAATGCCGTTCACCACGGCGTACTTGTTAGTTTCATGCAACACTTGACGCCAAAAGTAAAGCGGTATGTAGCCAAAGAAGCTGGAACTGGCAGAATGCTCAAACAAATGTTTAAACTCAGGACGCAAGTAGCTTCGTGTCGATCCATCACCGTGCTTGTACAGATACGAAGGCATCTGATCTTCTCCAGACGGAGCAAAGCGCATGCTTCTGATTGCTTCAACTTCAGCGAGGCTGGTTGGAAGTAACTCAGTCGGATCGAAAGCTTCAAGTACTTCTTCTTCTTCGCAATCTGAATCATTTTCCTCAAAGTCGATCTCATCGGTGGGATCGGGACGTACGAGGATTCTCCAATCCGGGTTCTTTACTCGTGTAAGCACAATGTAGTTTTTGATGCCAACCTGCACCATCCCAACGCTGATATGCTCCACAGCGCTCTGGAACTGACTGTCTAGCCATCGAATCTGGAACAGCGAAGCGTTCTTCCCTTTCTTGACTAGGCGATACACACGACCAATAATGTACGCCGTGCCAATTGGTCTGTAGACCTTTGCTTTCATCCATCGATATTTTTTGGGCGAAAATGCACTAGTTTGTCGACGTAGACATCCTGCAGCATGATGGGAGGCGTACGTGTAGGTGTTGCTGTCTCAGTTGGTGTCGCGCGCCCTGGTTTTGGTGATTCTAGGCCTGCAGCAATTTGGCCTTGGATCTCGCGACCAGTACTGACTGCCTGCACCGTACGTGACCACGTGCGTCTGCAATACCAACAAGCACATGGTTACGTTGTGGCTAAATCCAATACCAAACTCATAAACACACCTTCCAATATTGGGCCGCTAGTGATTAGCGGAACTTCAAGAGCTCCTCAACCCCCATGCCCTCCTCGCGCACCACGTCCTTCTCGTACTGCTAGCGTTACATGCCCGGCTCTGACGGCTAAGTCGACAGCACCAACTGTACTGCCGCCATCTTCAGTGCTGGCAGCGTTCGAGGCTCGAGGACCTCCACGCCCTCCATTAGCTCCGCGCCATCCTCGAGCTCCACCTCCTCGGGTTCCACGACCTCCGCGGGTTCCACGCCCTCCCCGAGCTCCATGCCCTCCTCTCGCTCCACGCGCGTCGCCGGCACGGCCGACATCAGCCATCGCATCGTCGCCAAATGTTCCACCTGCACCAACAACAATGCACATAGTTAGAAGCTAGAGCCGCACCACCGTTACAGCCCAACCCACACCTTCAGCGCTTCCACTGCTCGCTGCTCGTGAGGTGCCACGCCCTCCCCGAGCTCCACGCTCTCCTCTCGCTCCACGCGCGGCACCGGCGCCGGCTGCCGGAACGCCAGCACCCATAGCACCGGCACGGCCGACATCAGCCATCGCATCATCGCCAAATGTTCCACCTGCACCAACAACAATGCACACAGTTAGAAACTAGAACCGCACCACCGTCACAGCCCAACCCACACCTTCAGCGCTTCCGCCGCTCGCTGCTCGTGAAGTGCCACGCCCTCCCCGAGCTTCACGCCCTCCTCTCGCTCCACGTGCGGCACCGGCGCTGGCTGCCGGAACACCAGCACCCATAGCGGCGGCACGGCCGACCGCTGCCTCCTCACCGGGAGCTGCACCTGCTCCAAGATCGCCGCACTTGCCTCTTTCATCGACGTTGGCAGCGCTGGTGCCTATATCAAAAGCAAAACAAAACACAATTAGTCCACGGCGTCTTCAGCACCCCTCAGTTCGGCCTCCGCCTTCAATACCTTCTTCAGCACCGACTTCGAGGAGGCGCGTCTTCGCAATGTACCTTAGGACGGCCATTTCTCCAAGTAGGTAGTCAGTCCCCTCTTCGCCGTCGTGTCGCCTTCCAGGCCGAATGTATTTGTAGCGTGTGTCCAAAGACTTGGTAGAAGGCTGCTTGGACGTCCACCCGGCCTTTGCCAACACTCGCCACTCGCTGTTGAACACAGCAACGCCCCCGAGGCTGCTCGCTGTCTCATCAGGTGCCTCCTCGCTACCGGTACGCACGCGTCGCCGCTTCCTTGCCATATCCGTGCCTTCATGCCTGCGCTTCTAGCCACGCGGCACTTCCGACATTTTCTGCTTGATTTACAAATGAGGGCGGGGACGGATGGACGGCTGATACGCGTCGCCTATTCGCGGAGAGTATAAGGGTACATAAATACATATATTCCATCACGACTTGTTTTTTTATATACATTCAAACAAAGAAACAATAAATTTTTGGGGTAGCTCCATAATTTGGGCGCCAAGTTTGCGCGGCAATTCTAGTATACAAAATGCCACATTCAAATACAAAGCATAAGATCTATGCACCACTGCACTGCGTTGTAGTTACACCATCGCCGGCCATACTGGAATAGACACATATGCAACCTAGTGTTCTACACGCTCAAATTGGAACCTTGAGCACCTATAGCTTCAAAACTAAAGGTGACGCTTGAAACAGCATCTCCAAAAGCACCCACAAACGTATAGCGACTTACATGTTATCGCGGGAAACCAGCGGCATGATCTCGCCGGTCAAAACCACAATACTACATAATGGCGCGAACTTCGGAAGCTGCAGCAGCGTGGGCATCATCCTTCGACAAGTCATCATCCAGAAAACGGTCAGTAGCGGGAATATCTTCGTAAGTTTCGCCGTTATATTTCAGCGGTGGTACGCTGTACCGAATTGTTTTGACCAATCATAATAGAATCGACCTCGAGTTGTCTGAGTGTTCACTTATTAGCCAATCATAATGCTACCTTAAAGGGCGCAAAATTCGCCCTTTTAGGGCAAAATACACCACATCAAACTGCATCAAGCTTGATTTGCACACCATCCCCGTCTTTACCAATACCTTAAAGGGCATATTTTGCGCCCTTTTAGCTCTTATTGACTTGACCTGTATAGTATAGAAAAAATGGGCTTATATGTGCTCCTCGCGAAAGGGTTAATAACAGTTCTTTAAATCGGAGATAACTTCGGTCGCACAGCTCCAACGGAAGCTGTAGCGTGTAGCGGGGTACGTAGCTCTAAGTGTACCCTGGTTACATGAAGTGTGACACGTCATACTTCGGGATATTTGGTACTAGGTACCAAGGTCGTCCAAAGCCAACCATTGGTTGATGACATTGCATTTCTATAGGTGACTTATAGTGTGTATTAGACCCAAGCTTTATCTACCTATAGATATACTCAGCTTACATTCTACCTTAATTAGGCCACTTCGCTCTCTTTTGAATAGAGAGGGGACCAGTGAACTGCCGTTCACTGAGAGTTTGAATACTCTCGGAAGCTAACTTCCTCTAGCGCAAGGTGCTGTGTGATCCCGTCAAACTTGGTAGCACTCGTAGTCAATCCACGCCACCGCGGGATGACTACCTGAACCTCTCCGAAGCTCATTGCCATGGATAGGAACGACTTCTCCCATATGAACGACTCTCAGTTCGAGCCGGTTCGGAAGATGGCAGGCATCTTCGGGATGGAGACCCTGCAGAGCCTGGTGGTGTCAACACCGGCCGAGCAGCTCGAGCGCGTCAATGCGTTTGACCCGTACGAGCAGGACCTCATCGCGCATGTGCGGGGAGAACCTGCAGGCTCCGGCGGCCGGAGCAGATCCGCCCCACCCGAAGCCAATACGGCT
>NW_003303247.1:3383-7858 GCF_000142945.1 Phytophthora infestans T30-4 | reverse complement strand
CTTCGCATTTCAGGGGAGTCCGCAGACGGTCCTTCCCCAAGGCCGTCCTCAAGGATCGCTGGCAGAAGCCAGGATCCCGGGGACAGGGGAACGCTGGGAACCAGTAGGAGCGGGGCGCCCTACTGGGGAAAAACTAAGTCTTCGTGATGGGTGCGCGGGTGGCTCGTACCACGGGGACTTAGCCCTGAGAGTCTTCGCACTCTCGAATCGGCGAAGAGCAGCGGCGGGTTGCTCGTAGTACACGGATGTGTACGGGGATACGATCATCCCTTTAGAATCTTGATCGATTCTGGGGTGTCGAAGAATTTCGCACGCCGCCAGACGGTTGCTCGCAACAGCAACAAGTTGTCCGATGCTTTGAGAGAAAGCAAGGGCAACGGGACAGTGTCAGTACGACTGGCCGACGGGAAGGCCGTCACTGTTCCCAACGTCCAAGTGGATCTGGCCGTCAAGTTTGAAGACTTTGACAGCCTCGAACAGCTCACTGTTCTCGATATAAATCCATATGATATGATCCTGGGCATGCCCTGGCTTGAGAAGCACGAGCCCTGGATCGACTGGCGAGGCAAGGCGATCGGTGCCAGCCGCCCTGCGCAGTCCGACAGAGCATTGGTGAGTCTTGTTCCCACCTCTGTCAGGACCCGGGGCGATCGCAAGGGCTGACAGGGTACCAAAGCATCCGGCAGATGCTTGGGAGTCGTCGACGTATATGACGACTCCGAGGATGTTTTGATGGTGGCAGCGCCCAGAAGAGGCGCTGGCCAAGTGGGTAACTTAGGTCCCCAGGCGGGTAACTTAGTTCCGCAGACAGCTGCAGCTGTCACGAACACTGAGAACAGCGTGGTCAGAGTGGGTAACAGAGTTCCACTCACGGTCGCCCAGACCTTAACTGAAGAGGAAGACATCGGATACGCTTTCGGTGCGGGTAACACAGTGTCACACGCGGTCGCCCAGACCTTAACTGAAGAGGAAGGCGTTAAACACGCTTCCTGTGTGGGTAACACAGTGCCACACGCGGTCGCCCAGACCTTAACTGAAGAGGAAGGCGTCGAACACGCTTCCTGTGTGGGTACCACGGTACCACACGAGGCCGCGAGTGCCTCGGATGTCGTAGCGCCGACATTCATAGACGTGGGCCGCAAAGCTCGACGTCACGGTCGCCGTCGTCAACGACGCCGCCGCCGCCTCAAGTCGGATCCTAACTTCGTTCCGATCGACGTCGCTTCAAGCGACTCGAAGTCCAGGGCCCGGGCTCCTCCGACAAGGCCGGTGGAAGAGTGTTATCACATCTTCGATGGCGAGACCGGTTTACCCGTCAAGGCATCTGGTATCCATTTGGAACCGTTGCCAGAGGTTGCAGAGATACTGAACCTCGAGGAAATGACGGCTGAGTCTTTCCTGACCAACCTCAAGGCTGGAGAGATTGCTGAGATGGTACTCATGAGACCTGAGACCACTCGGGAGGAGCTGAACTCCTCCTCTGTTTTGGACGAGAACGTCCTGGAAGACCTGAACAAGCAGCGTCAAGCGCGCTTGGGTTCTGAGATTCTTAAGAACCCCAAGGATCCGGTGTATCCTTTGGTGAAGGAGTATGCGGACGTGGTGAACAAACACCCACCGACCCAACTCCCACCGGATCGGGGCGTACGGCACGAGATTGATCTCGTGCCCGGCACAAAGTATTGTGTCACGAGGCAATGGCCTCTCCCGCGCGAACAGTGCGAGGTCATTGATGCCTTCTTCGCCGCGAAAGCGAAGGCAGGCATGGTGCGGGAGTCGAAATCCCCGCACTCGACGCCGACTTTCTGCGTTCGTAAGCCGAACGGAAAGTGGCGTCTGGTTCACGCTTATAACAAGCTGAACAACGCAACGGTGCCGGCCCAAACGCCGATCCCACGAAAGGATGTGTTGTTGAACAACATGGCCGGGAGCGTACTGTACAGTGCGCTGGATTTGGTAGACGGATACTACCAAATCCTGATGCGAGAGAGCGACATCCCGCTCACCGCGGTATGCACTCCAAGTGGCATGCTTTGGGAGTGGCTCGTCATGCTCCAGGGCTTGTCTAACGCCCCGGCGACGTTCAATCGCCTGGTGACGCAACTGCTCCGCCCTTTGCGTACCTTCGTACAGACGTACTTCGACGACATATTCGTCCATAGCCGTGCCGAGGGAGGCAAGACGGCCATGAAGGTGCATCTAGGACATCTCCGTCGAGTGTTGGACGTAATGCAAACGAACAAGCTCTACGCCAACATCTACAAGTGCGTTTTTGCGTCACCAGAGATTAAAGTTCTCGGTTGATTCGTCAGCAACGTGGGCGTTCGGGCTGGCCTTGACCCATAGCATACTTGTGAAGGTAGTTGGCCAAGCCAACTACCTTCACAAGTACAGCGCGGGTTACGCGGGCTTCGCTAAGCCCTTGTCGGGCCTCTTTCAGAAGGACGTCGACTGGCGCTGGGAGCAAGAGCACCAGAATGCTTTTGACAGCATCAAGGCCAGTCTCCAAGAGGCCCCTGTCCTGGCCCTGCCGGACGAGACGAAGCCGTTTAGCGTCGTCTGCAATGCCTCCGATTACGCCATCGGGTGTGCATTGCTGCAGGCCGACACGGCTGGACATGAACGAGTCATCTCGTTTCAGTCCAGGCAGCTCAAAGCCGCCGAGCGGAACTACCCTGTCCACGACAAGGAGCTCCTGGCAATGAAATATGCCCTTGTGAAGTTTCGTGTTCACCTTCTGGGCTCGAGGTCCTTCGTGATCTACGCAGACCACGCATCCTTGAGGACGGCGACTAACTCGCCTCACATTACCGGTGGAGTCCATTGAACCTCCACGGGTGGTCGTACCCAACGACGAGGATCTGAAGTTCGATATCCTCGCGGAGGCGCACGACGCGCCCCTCAGCGGCAACTTGGGCCGCGAGAAGACCTTTATGTCGGTCTCTCAGGCCTTCTGGTGGACCCACATGTACAAGTGGGTCGCCCGATACGTTAAGACATGTCAAACATGTCAGCGGGTCAAACACGCAGGGCACTCTTCGGCTCCACTACAGAGCCTGCCCGTTCCGGCTGACTGTTTAAGTCGATGAGTCTTGACTTCATCTTTGGGCTTCCCGCCGGCGGACACGGCAACACCGGAATTTTGGTGTTCGTGTGTCGGCTGAGCAAGATGGTACAACTTGCTCCGGTTCCCGTCACTGTTACGGGCGAACAAACCGCAAGGTTGTTCGTCGATGGCGTGTTCCGCTATCACGGTCTCCTCGAGACGATTGTCTCGGACCCGCGGTTCACGGCTGCGTTTTGGAAAAGCTGTTTCCCTTACTGGGAACTCGTCTGCAAATGTCCACTGCGGACCATCCGCAGACAGACGGCCAGACAGAGCGCGTCAATCGAGTGCTCGAGGACACTCTGCGCAGTGTGTGCGCGACAGCACCGCGTACGTGGTCGACGCAGCTTCCAGTTGTTGAGTTTGCGCTCAACAGCGCGGTACACGCGACCACGGGGCTCACGCCGTTCTACTTGAACGGCTTCCATCACCCCAGAGTGCCTCTCACTCTTCAAGGAGACACGGACGCCTCTATTCTAAGTGGGGGAGTGGCTCGGAAAGCCTTTTCCTCCCAGATCTCGGATGTGAGACCAGTTTCGCTGCGGAAACAAGTGGAATCCTTTATGGATACCAAGCTGAGCGTTGTCAACTATTTTTAAAAAGCCTACCAACCCCTGATCCATACTATCAACGACAATGGATCTGGCAATACTGAGCCTTGAAACCCGGCGGAGTGCTATTGCGGCATGTTTCCTGAGCTACGACAGCCGCTAGCAAGAACACTAGCCTATGAAATAATATAGATATATCGGTGAAGCAGGACTCGGCTTCAGCTCTCTCGGTAGCAATGATCGGACAAATGAAGCTGACACATCAGTCTATACCTGGTCGCCGTCTTATTGTCTGCGATAGCTACTAAACTAGACACGAACTGGCAAAGACTGTGCTGGCGTTTACGGATGGAGAAGTTAGAATGGTCGGAGCGTGTAAGGTTAATCAGATGGGGAAGTAGAACGAGTCAGAAATTGCGGTATTTGTTGAGCGTCTAAAGCTTATAAAGAGAGAAAGCTGACAGCTTATAGCTGCCGTCGACGTTGGGCATGACTGGAGTAGGTATCAAGCTGACCATAACCATGCCCAAAAGAAACTACCAGTGGCGAAAAGAACAACAATTACTCCTACAATGAGAATAGCAGACCACGCGGAATACATTATTTTTATGGATAAAAACCTAAGGTCTCTTTTTCTTCGATAGGACTTGTGCCTGATGACAATTGCAGCAAGGAACGTGCTAGCGAAGATTGTCTCTATGAGATGATCAACTACTCGTAATCAAATCAAAGTGCCTTCAGAAGAATTATGGTGCTCGCTGTTTCTGTGATCATTTCAATGAAATAAAGTCGATACAGTCCTATGTACATACGAAGGA